>NW_004949115.1:4688750-4689697 GCF_000317375.1 Microtus ochrogaster
CTTTGTGGGGGCCTAGCCAGTTTGGATGTTCACCTTCCTAGACCAGGATGGAGGGGGGAGGACTTTGGACTTTCCACAGAGCAGGGAACCCTGACTGCTCTTCAGACTCGAGAGGGAGGGGGAGAGTAGTGGGGGAGGGTGGGAGGAGTGGGAGGCTGGGAGGAGGCGAAAATTTTTTTTTCTCAATTAAAAAAATAGAATTCCACTGTTCCACTGTTATTCTTACTATGCCCAATGTGCCTTTGTTCTAGAGAACAAAGAAAGTCCTTTAATTTTTTAATAAATAATAAGACTTTAAAATTATCATTTTATTTTTAATAAATAATTGTTTATTTTTAATAAATAATATTCAATTATTATTTTTAATAAATAATAATAAAAATAAAAAAGAAGAAGTTAAGCTCTCGTTATTTGCAGATGATATGATAGTATACATAATCGACCCCAAAAACTCTACCAAAGAACTCCTACAGCTGATAAGCACCTTTAGTATTGTGGCAGGATACAAGATCAACTCCAAAAAATCAGTGGCCTTCCTATACACTAAGGATAAGGAAACGGAGAGGGAAATTAGAGAAGCATCACCTTTCACGATAGCCACAAATAGCATAAAACATCTTGGGGGTAACTCTGACCAAGGAAGTGAAAGAACTATTTGACAAGAACTTTAAGGCATTGAAGAAAGAAATTGTAGGGGACACCAGAAAATGGAAGGATCTCCCTTGCTCCTGGATTGGGAGGATCAACATAGTAAAAATGGCAATTTTACCAAAGGCAATCTATAGATTCAATGCAATTCCCATCAAAATCCCATCAAAATTCTTCTCAGATCTGGAGAAGACAATAATCAACTTTATATGGAAAAACAAAAAACCCAGGATAGCCAAAACAATCTTATACAACAAAGGATTGTCTGGAGGCATTAACATCCCTGACTTCAAACTCTA
>NW_004949115.1:4691221-4692368 GCF_000317375.1 Microtus ochrogaster
CACCCACACACGGAGACAATGGGGATGTTCTATTGGGAACTCGCCAAGGCCAGCTGGCCTGGTTCTGAAAAGGCCTGAGATGAGGCTGGACTCACTGAACATAGCAGACAATGGGGACTACTGAGAACTCAAGAACAATGGCAATGGGTCTCTCTGATCCTACTGCACGTAATGGCTTTGAGGGAGCCTAGGCAGCTTGAATGCTCACCTTACTAGAAATGGCTGGAGGTGGGGGTTCCTTGGACTTCCCATAGGGCAGGGAACCCTGATTGCTCTTCGGGCTGAAGAGGGAGGGGGACTTGATTGTGGGAGGGGGAGGGAAATGGGAGGTGGTGGCGGGGAAGAGACGGAGATCTTTAATAAATAAATAAATTAAAAAAAGAAATACAACGGAAAAAAATAAATAAATATGCACGAGTGAAAAAAAAGAAAGTAACCATTTCATTACAGACAACTACAAAAATGTATGTTGGCTCCTTAATCCAGTTGTATGTAATCATTAATTGAGCAACCTTGTGCAAGCCACTTAACCTATGTCATTTGTTTCCCTGAGGAAAAATCCGAGGCTTGAGGTCCATGAACTTTCAGGTCTGTTTCAATTCAGAGTGCTTGAGTTTGTGAGGAGGATACAAAAATCTCCTGTTCTGTGAGACCGGAAGAAGCAGATGTCAGTGCTACTGGGAACACTTGTAAAAAAAAAATTAAGCAAACAGCTACTGATGTAGAGTGGAGAGAGGCATTCTATCAAAGGATGTTATGTTCTACGTGAGGCGTAAATTTCCACGTCCTAATAATTGTGTGGAAATCAAAGTTCTTCCAGAAGAAATGCTTGTAATTTATGCCCATTTCTCCCAGACTGGCATTGATAAGTTTATTCCTGAACCAAAAGAAAGTTATGGGGTAGATTTTGTAAGGGTTTCTATGGTTAACATATGATTTGTTACACAAGAGATTGTGTGTTGGAATCTTGATCTCCAGTGCTGCAATACTGAATGAAGATGGTGGGACATTTAAGAGGTGGTACCTAGTAGAAGATGGTTAAGTCATTGTAGATGTTACTCAAGGAAGCCATTGATGCAGCTTTCGTAGCATCCTTGTTAGTTTTCATGGCGCTCCTGTTACTTCTTTTTTTTTCAGTTTTTTTTTT
>NW_004949115.1:4693198-4709355 GCF_000317375.1 Microtus ochrogaster
GATGGGGAGAGAAAAGGGAGAAGGGGAGGATGGGGGGAACTTGAGGAAAAAGGAGGATTGGGATAAAGGAAGGTTGGATAGGGGAGCACAGAAGCACAATTCTTAGATAAGGGAGCCACTTTAGGGTTGGCAAGAGACTTGAACCTAGAGTGGCTTCCAGGTGCCCAAGGCGATGTCCCCAGTTAGTTCCTTGGACAGCTGAGGATAAAGAACCTGAAACGACCCTATCCTATAACAACACTGACGAATATCTTGCATATCACCATAGAACCTTCACCTGGTGATGGATGGAGATAGAGACAGAGGTCCTGTTACTTCTTATGAATGTGTTCTTTGCAGAGAGTAGGACTGGGACTCTGGTTGCCGCTTCCTGTCTGAGTGTGACTCTCTTGCTCACACATATTTGAGTTATGCCAAGTATGATGCAATATAACCAGTAAGGCCTTTGTAAAAGCTGGTACCACGCTTTTTGCATTTCTACCTTCTGAATCTCTAAGCTAAACAACATTCCTCTCTTTAAAATTTAAATGACCCAACTTCAGATATTTAATTACAGCAATAGAAAAACCATGGGGGGGAAGACTTCCCTTTCATTCTCGTTTTGGTAGCAAAGAAAGAAGAAACCTTTTAATGTCTTCAGGGGGAGACTGGAATTTCTCATTTGTTTGATTTGTCAATCTGAAAGGAAATAAAGTTATCACTTGACATTTGTCACTCCTCCACCATGGACCATTAGAATCAAAACTCCTCACTCACCTCTAGGCTATAAAAAAATGAAAAAGAAATACTTCTTACAGACAACCTGGAAATGTCTAGTCTATCTCTTGTTACAGCTTGGGTGAGTTGCTTAATGATGTGAGAGCTTGTTTCCTTTATCTTTAAAACCATAATAAAATCATATCCACTTCATGGAAGTATAAAAAGGCTTAAAAATGATAATGTGTATAAGGCAACAGATAATGCCCAACTTGGAATAGAAACAAACATCATGTGTAGACTCCCTCTTCTATAGCCTCTAGCCTCAAGGACCAGTTGTAATGAAGGAGACTGGAAGCTATTTGCAAGTAGCTAAGAGATAGTATAGCCCTTAGAGGACCAAGCAGTAAGATGATGAGCTCAGTCTGGTACAGAAAGACAGCATTGAAAGAGAAAGACCTCCTTTAGTCAGAGTGAAATTATTCATACTGCTTTGCATAGCAAATTAATAGAAGAGATGGAACCAGGTCCCACCCATCTCTCATGGCTTTCAGTTTAGAATTTTGTGCCATTCAAGCTTATTCCTGAAAAAAATACTCACACCTATTTTATTATGTAGTCCAAACCAGGAAGCCACATAGTCCCAGGAAGACCGGGGGGTGACTTTGACTGGCAAGATAATGATGGCGAAGATGACAGGATGTATTGTTTTTCAAAACCTGAGGTGATGGTTTAGACGTAGCATAGGAAATAGATATATTAAGAACGACTCTATGGTGGTACACGCTTTTAAGCTCAGCCCAGTGGAGCCTGACTGCTATTATTCAAACAGAAGTCCACTATAAACATAATGGAAATAATGTCAGCTCGTCAGCACTTGACATTTGTCCTAACTTCACCGTGAACCTTTTTAGTAAATGCTTCTCACAAACTTCTAGGCTAGAAAAAATTGGTGGAAAGCTTGTAGCCAGTATTAGCACCTTAGTGGGAACATGTTTAAGGAATAAAAAATAAACAAATAAGTAAAATGTAAAAATAAACAAAACTTATTGATTCTGTAACTGAGCCGAAATGAACAGAGTCACCATTTTAGGGAAGAAAGGAGAGAGCAGTGAGTTGATGCGGGAAAAGGCAGAATTGTAAGTTCAGTTTTGAACATGTGGAGATTGAGAAGCACTTCAAAGAACAATGCCTTGACTGTAAAGGTGAGGCTCTAAAGATGTTTAAAAGGCTTTAATTGTAGATGAAGCTTTTCCTCTAAGTCTCCATGACATGTTTTTCTTTGTAAAGGAACATGGTGCTAGCCTCTAAGGAATCCACATTCTCCTGTCTGAAACAAAACCTGCTTTTCAAGACAGAAGCTATAGTTCACTCTCCTTAAAGATGAAGAAAGACAGCCTGAAGTAGTTCACAGCAGAACTTGTGTTCGAACAATAACAATCACAATTTCTGCCTCCTGCTCTTTAATTGCTGAATTGCTTTCTCTTTTGATGTTCCATACTAAATGATATTCTTTGGATAAGAGAATTTCAGATTTATAAATAAAGATTTAGGGTTATCAGTCCATATATTTTCCTGGATCCTAGTTTGTGCAATCTTTTGCCTCCATTTTCATACCAAAGGAAGCAGCACCTCATTCCCAACACCCACAAAATGATTAGGCCACTGTGGGCATTTAAAACAAATATAGTGATTCTGTAGGCTCCCTATCAACATATGACTTATTAAGTCTGTCTTTAAGAGACAGGCTGAGCCGATCATTGTCCTATTCAGATACAATAACTGGAAACTGGCAAAGAGAGCCTAATAATTTGTGGAAGCTGAGATAAAAGAAAACAGTGCACTTAAGACTGAAACTTTTGTGAGCCATTTGAACCCATGGGTCATACAAGTAAGCCAACAAAAGAAACAGAAGAATACTCTAAATATGTGGAGAAATACAGGAGGTTGTAGGGTATGGAATGTGTGCCTTCTGCTAAGCGGATCTCAAATCAGTATAATTTCTAACTGCATTCTAAATACTGTCCTTATACCCACAGAGAAGTGTACCTCTAACCCCTCATCAAGGAAGCTTCTTTTTGAAGCAGTTTCTTACAGAAAGTGTAACTGATCAAAATGCAGAGAACTGACTGTGGGGTACCCAGCTCCAACTGATACATCTGCAACACAACCCCTGCACCTAAGGCTCAGGAACACCACAAAAGTGACAGCAGAAATATTACAGGAGCCAGAGGACCAATATGTCTACGTAGAGATTGTATCTTCTATATATGTCAGGAAAGCTACTCCCAGAAAATCTTGACAACATGTTTGCCTAAATGAAACCTGAAAAATGACATCACTAAATGATACGCCAATGTGCCTGGGGCAAATTTCACAGAGCCCCACTCCTAGATGAAGAACTACAGCCGACTACTAATGGCTGCTGAGAACCTTAAAAACATATACACATGAGCCGCACTAAATACACTAAGCAGGTTATACTTTTATGTTTATGAATATGTGAACATGTAGCAGAAATAATTAAAGAAAAATCATCAAGCCATATGGTTTTCTACCTAGGAATTTAAATAATCTAGATTATTTGTTTGAAAGTATGACCTTAACTATAATTCCTCAATCTGTCTTTCTTAAATCAGAGTCTATTTTTATTAATTTATTTATCCATTCTTCCAGTAGTAGCAGCATCTCTTCCTTCCCATGTGTTTGCTTGATAGTGCATACTCAGTTCCCTACTTTTGTTTTATGTCATCTTTTTAATTCACTTGACACTGTGGGATTAAGAAATTATTTTTCATAAAAATTCAATAATGAATAAATATTATATATTTATTATCTGCACAATACCAAGAGTGATCCTCATAAACATTACAAATTTAATAATAATAACAATGATGATAATGCATCAAGTTGATATAATTGTTCATTGATCAAGTGACTCATCAAATAATCAAACAAATCATTGATTATTATAAATGCAGCTCTTTCTTAGAGGAAGCTAAAACTTCAATATAGTGCCCTTGAAAGGAAGGGTACTATTTGGGGGCATTTCTGTTCCTTTCTTGTCATTTTGCTGTGAACTTAAAACTTCTATAACACAGATAAACTTTGAAAATTGCTGTAATTTTTATTGAGTCTACAGTTCCTAAAATGCCCAAATTGTGGCAGGCATAAGTAACCTTAATTTCTGATGTCTTTTCTGTCCCTCATTTTTGCTTCTGTGGGATCCAATTATGCTGAGCTCTAACCTAGATTCGTGTAAGATGCTGCAATGTCCATGTTGTGCACTTTCAAAATACGTTTTTCCCACTTGAATCCCAAAATGTTGCTTAGATAAAAGGTTAACACTATTTTATAAACAGGGAAAGCAGGTCCAGTAAGTCCTCATAACACTTAAGGGGCAGACTGGGCATTAGAATGCAGGGCTCTTAAACAACTGAGAATTTCTTACATTTTTTTTCTCTAATGAGTATTACTATCAAGTACATTTATGCTTACCAATTTAAAGAAACAGTTAAATGTATAAGAAGTTGGCAACAATATATGAGAGAAAGGCAATTGGGAAAACGTAGCTCAAAATCAAATAAATATTTTGTTTGTAGATATATTCAATTCCTCTGCCTGATTCAGAATTTTATAACAATAAAACAAACTGTATTTCCAGGTAGCATTAAATGTCTACAGAGATGAAAAGCCCTATAGTACTCTTGAGTTTAAAAAATTGAAAATGCAAAGAAACAAACCGAAGTTAAACAGTTACAAAATCCAACAACCAAAATCTGTCATTTGTGCAAATATATTCACTTTCTGGAGTGTTGCTAAATTATTTAAATGGAGTTAAAGCTGCATTTGCTATGAGGTAGAGAGCCGAAACCATAACCAGGAATCTTAGAATATAGTCAACCAGCATCTACCATGACGCTGCTGAAACACAAACTCATTCAGTAAACAGTAGTGGACAGAGAAAAAGAGACCCAGGGTGGGGGCAAAAAGAGGCCATGAGTCTTGGAAGAAGTAAGTCTCAAGTGTAGTGAAATACTTACGCTATGATCTTGCCCATTATAATAATGGGCAGAGAAGTGAATCAGTAGATGAGGTACCCAAGCACGTTAAGAAAATGAAGGGAAACAAGCAGGGAATGTAATTGACAAGGAAGGCTACCGACCTACAAGTAGACTGTATGAAATGGCTAGCTACAAATAAGGCATGCTTTCAGCACTCAAGAGACTCCTGATATTTCTTATGGCAGAAGCAAAATGCCATCAAATTAACGGTAAATTAGTAGAAAGCACGCTGCTTATGTTAAGTTCCTGCTAAGTCCAGAGTTAATAGGTCCTTTCCCTGGCACAGCGTGCAAAGTCACTGCCAGTTGGAGTGGGTTTTCAATTAACTCTCTGCCTATCCATTATAGACAAAGTGTCATGCACCCGGTGCTCCTTTGAAACAAGACCTCTTGGAAGAAGAAGCACTACAGCTCTAAGAATGAGAACATTTCAACAGACTCTGCCAAGGTCATCTGTTCTCTAGTTTTCCCACTTCCCTCCCTTACCACCTGCAAATTCAACCACCCATGGAACCTGGTCAAATCCCTTTCCATGATGCTTTCACATCTGTATCCTCCTCATCAGCTCTGTTCTCAGTGTCTTCCTTTTCAAAGCCATCATTAACTCACATCTGAACTCCATTACAACCTCCTCACGAGGCCTCCTCTCTCCAATATCTCCTCCCACTAATCCACCCTGAACACAGCAGCTGCCAGATTCTTCTTTCTGAAATGCAGTTGTCATCATGTCTACCCATTTCCTATACCACACATTTGAAATGCCTTTGCCTGGTGTTCATGGAATCTTACAATCAGAACCCAAACTGGAGTTCTAGCCTAATTTTTCATCCAGTGATATTCGGATTTAGCCAAGTCTAGTCACTGTTCTCAAGCTTCTTTTACATTTCTTTCTCAAACTTCGGTTCACACAGTTTTCTCCAATCCTAAGTACTGTCCTCAACCCTCTTTCATTTTTTTTTGAAAAAAAGAAGAATATAAATTCTAAATTCCATCTCCTTTGAAAAGCTTTCCCTGATTGCTCCAACCAACACTGAGCATTTGCTCCTCTGACATCAGACTACTCTAGTTCCATTTATTTTTAACTCTGTTCTGGGGATTTTCCTCCTCCCTTCTCTCAGCAGAACAGGTGATAAGGATATGAAATGGAAAAAGACAGTAGGGGGTAAGAACCATAGAAACCAAGAGACCTGCTAGAAGGTTATTATACTCTGACAAGCAAGAGATAATGAGGCCTGGAAAATATTCAGACCTTGGGAATACAAAAGAATTAATGGATGACATACATTAAAAGAGAATGAATGCATCAACAGAACTAGATGATTTACGAGATACGGGAATCAGAAAGATGAATAACAAATGAGTGGGAAGTTTTGAGACTAAATCACACTATTAAAATTAAAAGGTGGCATTCAACTGGATTGGTAAAGAGAGTGACAGGTTCTTAGACTAAGTGAGCTCATGACGGATAGAGCAGGTGGCTTGAGAGAAAAGACTTTATAAAAATCATCAGAGCTGGTGATACATTCTGACAAGAGACCTACTGGAGTTGTTCCCTGGAGCCATGACTATAAATTCCTATACCAGGAAAAAGAAGGAACTGGTCTGCAATCTCAGCTACTTGAAAGGCTGAGGCAGGAGGATTACAATTTTAAGGCCTAACTGGGATACAGAGTAAGTTCAAGGAAAGACTGGGCAACTTACTGAGATTCTGTAAAACTTGAGAAGTTAAAAGAGTGTTCAGCATGTAGCTCTGAAGCCAAGCACTTTCTGCATGAAGCCCTCGGTCCATGTACAGTACAAAGAACAAGACAGAAGGATTTGAAAGGGGGGCAGTGAATTAGAGTGGGAGAAAAAGAGAACAAGAGAGAGAGAGAGAGAGAGAGAGAGAGAGAGAGAGAGAGAGAGAGAAGAAAGCCAAGGGAGGAACAAAAGAAAGGACTATGGACATGTAGTGTAGAGAGCTTGAATATCAAGAAAACAAAAGCTCAAAAATTCTAATTCTCATCATGTGTGGGTAAAACCTATCTTCACAAGATGCGGGATGTTTTGAGAGACAAGGCAATGGGAGCAATAAATATTGATCGCTTGGAAGGAGACAAAAAATGAGATGGGGAAATGAAGAGATGGTTCAGTGGATAATAATGTTTGCTACACAATTATGAGGATCATAAGTTCTGATCCCAGTAACCATATAATGTGCCAAGAGTCCCATGCATGCCTGTAGCCCCAGCTCTAAGGAGAGCAGAGAAAGGAGACTTGCTTTTGCTTCAGGCCCTGCGATCAAGTTTAAAATGTTGGCCCCAGATTCAGAGAGAGCCTGCCTCAAAGAAACAGAAAAAAGTGGTAAATAATGACACATAACAGCCTCTTCAAACTATACATGAAGACACAGGCATGCCTACTCCCTACATGTACAATACATTTTAAAAAGGAAACAGAAACCACAGAGCATGGAAGAACAAAACAGCAGGTTTTATGTAAATGAGTTCTACTGTACCTTATGGTGACATGGGTGAGTTGTGTTTTTGAGTGTCTTAAGAATGTCAGTCCACCTGAGTCTATATTTCAGGCCACTTTGAACATATTAAAGATTTATGTAAGGTACCCTTCATTCCTGTCATATGTGATGCTTTCTTTGCTTTTCAATAAAAGAGAGAAAAAGGCCTTTTGTTGAGGACACACAGGGCCAGGGATAGACAGATTCAAAAGACAGTCTTTACTATATTGATCCTACCTCTCTAAGAGCATGGGAGATCTTTCCTTTTTCTGGTATCTTCTTCAATTTCTTTCTTCAAAGAGTAAAGTTCTTGTCAAATAGGTCTTTCACTTTGATTAGTGTTACCCCAAGATATTTTATGTTATTTGTGGCTATTTATGAAAGGTGATATTTCTATTCTTTCCCTCTCAGCTTCTTTATCATTTGTGTACAGGAGGGCTACTGTTTTTTTCTTTAGTTGATATTTTATCCTGCCACAAAACATGAGGTATTTATCAGCTGTAGGAATTATCTGGTAGAGTTTTGGGGGTGACATATATACTATAATATTATCTGCAAATGATGAAAGTTTAAATTCTTCCTTTCCAATATGAAACAACTTGATTTCCTTTTGTTCTCTTATTGATGTTGCCAAAACTTCAAGAAATATGTTGAAGAGATATGGAAAGAGTGGACAGCCTTGTCTTGTTCCTGATTTTAGTGAAATTGCTTTGATTTTCTCTCCATTTAATTTGATGTTGGCTGTTGGCTTGCTGTATATTGCTTTTATTATATTCAGATATGTTCCTTCTATCCCTGATCTCTCCAGGCCCTTTATCATGAAGGTCTTTGATTTTGTCAAATGCCTTTTCAGCACCTAATGAAATGATGATCTGGTTTTATTGATAGATTTTTGTATGTTGAACCAGCCCTGCATCTCTGGGATGAAGCCGACTCGATCATGGTGGATGATTTTTTTGATGAGTTTTTGGATTTGGTTTATTGAGTATTTTTGCATCCATGTTCATGAGTGAGATTGGTCTGTAATTCTCTTTCTTGGTAGAGTCTTTGTGTGGTTTCGGTATCAGGGTAACTGTAGCCTCATAAAAAGTGTTTGCCAGTGTTCTTTCTGTTTTTATTATGTGAAAAACTTTGAGGAATATAAGTATTAGCTCTTCTTGGATGTTCTAGTAGAATTCTGCACTAAAACCATCTGGCCCTGGGCTTCTTTTGGTTGGGAGGTTTTTGATGACAGCTTCTATTTCCTTGCAGCTTATAGATGCATTTAAATTGTGCACCTGATCTTGATTTAATTTAAGTATATGGTATCTATCTAAAACATTGTCCATTTCTTTTACATTTTCCAATGTTGCGAAGTACAGGTTTTTGTATTATGACCTAACGATTCTCTGAATTTTCTCAATGTCTGTAGTTATGGCACCCTTTTCATTTCTGATTATGTTAATTTGGATGTTTTATCTCTGCATTTTAATAGTTTGGATAAGGGTTTGTCTATCTTGTTGATTTTCTCAAAGAATCAGCTTTTTGTCTCATTGATTCTAAAGATTCAATGCAATCCCAATCAAAATCCCAAAGCAATACTTTACAGACTTTGGAAGAACAATAATCAACTTCATATGGAAAAACAAAAAAAAACCCAAGATAGCCAAAACAATCCTATCCAAAAAAGGAACTTCTGAAGGGATCACCATCCCTGACATCAAGCTCTATTTCAGAGCTACAGTAATGAAAACAGCTTGGTATTGGCATAAAAACAGAGATGTTGACCAAAGGAATCGAATTGAAGACCCAAATATCAATCCACACACCATGAACACCTGATTTTTACAAAGAAGCTAAAATTATATAATGGAAAAAGATGGTATCTTCAATAAATGGTGCTGGAAAAACTGGATGCCAACATGAAATGAAAAATAATGAAAATAGATCCATATCTAAGCCACACAAAAAACTCACATCCAAATAAATTAAAGACCTCATTATAAATCCAACCACACTGAACCTGATAGAAAAGAAAGTGGGAAGGAGTCTTTAATGCATGGGCATAGGAGACCACTTCCTAAATATAACCTTAGCAGTACAGACAATAAGAACAACAATAAATAAATGGGACCCTCTGATTCTGAAAAGCATCTGTAAAGCAAAGGACAGTCAATAGGACAAAAAGGTACCCTACTGAATGGGAAAAGATCCTCACCAACCCCACATCAGATAAAAGACTGATCTCCAAAATATATAAAGAACTCAAGAAATTAGACATTAAAATTCTAAATAAGCCAATTAAAAATGAGGTTCAAAACTAAACAAGGAATTTTCAACAAAAGAATCTCATATGGCCAAAAGATACTTAAGGAAATGTTGAACATCCTTAGCCATCACGGAAATGCAAATCAAAACAACTCTGAAATACCCTCATACACCTATAAGAATGACTAAGATCAAAAACACCAATGATAGCTTGTGCTGCAGAGGATGTAGAGAAAGAGGAACACTCATCCATTGCTGTTTGGAATGCAAACTTGTACAACCACTTTGAAAATGAGCATGGGGGTTTCTCAGAAAGTTGGGAATCAACCTACCTCAGGATCTAGATATACCACTCTTGGGCATATACCCAAAATATGCTCAATCATACTACAAAGGTATTTGTTGAACTATGTTCATAGCAGCATCATTTGTAATAGGCAGAACCTGGAAACAACCTAGATGTCCCTAAACTAAAGAATGGATAAAGAAAATGTGATCCATTTACACATTAGAATACTACTCAGCAGTAAAAAATAAAAGAAAAAAAAGACATCTTGAATTTTGCATGCAAATGGATGCAAAATTATAAAACATTACCCCGAGTGAGGTAACCCAGACCCAAAAAGATCAATGCAGTGTGTACTCACTAATAAATGGATACTAACTATAAGAAGGACATTAAGCCTTTTTATAGTTCATGATCCTAGAGAAGCTAAGTAATAAGGTGACCCCCCCAAAAAAAACATATACAGACCCACCTAGAAATTGGAAACAGACAAGGTTGCCTGACAAAACTGGTAGCATGGGGACAGGGGTATAAGGAAAGATAGAAGGGGAAGAGGAGGAGAGAAGGGGAGGGTTGAGGAGAACTTGAGGGAATGGGATAGTCAACATGGAGGAAGGACAGATATGAGAGCAAGAAAAGGGATATCTTGATTGAGGGAGCCATTATGGAGTTACCAAGAAACCTGGCTCTAGAAAAATTCCCAGGAATCCACAAAGGTGACCGCAGCTAAGACCAAAAGCAATAGAGGAGAGGGTGCCTGAACTGAACTGGCACCCTGTAGTCAGACTGACAGTTATCTTAAATATTACCATAGAACATTTGTCCAACAACAGATGGAAACAGAGGCAGAGAACCACATCAGAGCACTGGACTGAGCTCCCAAGGTCCAGTTGAAGAGTGGAAGGAATGAGAATATGAGCAAGGGGTCAAGACCAGGAAGGGTTCATCCAATGAAACAGTTTGCCTGGGCTAATAGAAGCTCACCAACTCCAGCTGGACGGGGAAGGAACAAGCATAGGATCAACTAGGCCCTCTGAATGTGGTTGACAGTTGCATGGCTGGGGAAGACTGAGGGGCCACTGGCAGTTTCACCAGGATTTATCTCTATTGCATGTACTGGCTTTATTTTTTTATTGAAAGAAAAAAAAAGAAATTCCCTCCTCCTCCCAGCCTCCCACTTCCCTCCCCCTCCTCCCACTATTCTCCTACTCCCCCCACTCCTCTCCCCCTCCCTCTCCAGTCCAAAGAGCAGTCAGGGTTCCCTGCCCTGTGGAAAGTCCAAGGTCCTCCCCCCTCCATCCAGATCTAGGAAGGTGAACATCCAAACTGGCTAGACTCCCACAAAGCCAGAACATGAAGTAGGATCAAAACCCAGCGCCATTGTCCTTGGCTTCTCATCAGCCCTCATTGTTCGCCATGTTCAGAGAGTCCGGTTTTATCCCATGATTTTTCAGTCATAGTCCAGCTGGCCTTGGTGAGCTCCCAATAGATCAGCCCCACTGTCTCAGTGGGTGGGTGCACCCCTTGTGGTCCTGACTTCCTTGCTCAGGTTCTCCCTCCTTCTGCTCCTCATTGGGACCTTGGGAGCTCAGTCCAGTGCTCCAGTGTGGGTCTCTGTCTCTATCTCCATCCATCGCCAGATGAAGGTTTTATGGTGATATACAAGATATTCATCAGTATGGCTATAGGATAGGGTCATTTCAGGTTCCCTATCCTCAGCTGCCCAAGGAACTAACTGGGGACCTCGCCTTGGGCTCATGGGAGCTCCTCTAGGTTTAAGTCTCTTCCCAACCCTAAGGTTAACCTTAATTAAGTTATGTGATTCCCTGCTCCTCTATTCAACCTTCCTTTCTCCCAATCATCCCGTTTCCCCAAGTTTCCCCCATTCTCCCCTTCTTACTTTTCTCTCCCCATCTCCCCTTACCCTGGTCCCACCCCACCCCCAAGTCCCCAATTTTTTGCCCGGCAATCTTGTCTACTTCCCATACCCAGGATAACAACTGTATGTTTTTCTTATGTACTGGCTTTTTGTGAACCTATTTTCTTTGGATGTATACCTTTCTCAGACTAGGTATATAAGGAAGGGCCATGGACCTTCAGGGAAGCCTTACTCTCTCTTAGGATTGGAGGGATTGGGGTGGGAGGGTGTGTGGAAGGAATGGGAGGAGAGGAGGGAGTGGGAACTTGGATTGGTAGTTTTTCAAATAAAATTTAATAAATTGTTTTAAAAAGCTCAAAGAAAGACAGTCTTTAGGTAGAAACAGATATAGGGACAATTTGAAGAAACAGAGAGAGCAAAGTAGAGGATTCAAATCTGGACTCCCTCTTGATTTAATGAGGCAAACTAAAAATGCTTTTATTTCTTAATGCAACATTGACACAGTACTGGTGACTGTGTTTATCTTTACTGCATTCAAACTGATGCAAATGATTCAGTCTGTTTTGTTCTCCTGTAACAGGCATCACCGACTGTAATTGATACTGAATAGTTCTAGAGTCTAGGAAACCAAAGAGCATGTAATCAACAAAGTTTTATTTTCTGTAACGTTCTATGGCATAAGGTCAGGGAGACATCTAGGCAGACACACAAAATTGGTCAAATACATCCTTTTGTAAAGAATCCACTAACAAAGTTGATCCATTCATCACGTAAATATCCTACCGCTTAACTTTGTCAATGCAATTAATTTCAATGTGAGCTTGGGAGGACACAAACAGTCAAATCACTGCACCAATTCTATTTGTGAAAGTCAAGAATTTGAAAGTTTTATGTCTAAACCAGTGGTTCTCATTCTGTGGTAATCCCAAACCATAAAATTATTTTCATTGCCACTTCATTTCTGCAGTTTTGCTACTATTATCATTATGTACATATCTGATATACAGGATATCTGATATGTGACCTCAAAATGGTCTTGACCCACCACTTGAGAACCACTGCTCTAAATTAATTCCCCTTGAAGACGGCCTGTGCAAATCTTAATTGTCAGGATTTTGTGTCTAATCTCCATAATGTACAATGATTCAAATGAATGACATAGCACATGAAATATGCCATTTAATTTGATTAGAGAATTAAATATACAACAAAAGAAGTAGTTAATGTTATGCTGTGGCTCCCTAGAATAATACACTAATAATAAAAAATGGTTCATGTTATTTTTTATGGCTCATGGAGTACATTCAGCAAACTATATATACAGAAGGAAAGTCAATCAAGTGAAAATTCTATCTTTACAAGATAAATTGTTGGTACTCATAATGAGAACTATGTACCTGAAAAATAATTTTTGTGGGGGTAAATTTTTCATGTGATAATATTTTTTATTATTATGTTAAGACAACTTAGGCATTGGATTCAACCTCTGTTTTCTTCTTTTCCTTCTTGCTTCACCCTGAGGAGTCAATAAAAAAGAAGAAGTGAGGTTCTCTTTCCAGCTGAATTCTCTCTTGTCTACTATGATAAATGTGTAGATCTTTAAAGTCCTTTTTACATTGTAATATAATCTTCCCTTGCTCTCTCCTTTCTATAATAAAATATGAATTAGTCAGATCACAATTAAAAGAACTCTTATGTTATGCCACAACTTAAATGTTCCTCAAAAAGTTAAAAATAGAAATGCCATAGGGGCCATTACACCGATCATGGGTACATACCGAAGAAATCCATGTGAACACTCACAGATACACTTGCATATCCGTGTTCCATCCTACACTATTCATAATGTAACCTAGAGAATCAGTTAGACAGCCATTTCCAAATGAATACTATACAATGCGGTTGTGTTTATCCATAAAAAGGAAATTATGTCTTTTTCAAGAAAATAGAGGGATCTGGAAGTCATCAAAGGTAAATATCATGTTTTATGTTGTATGTTGTACTTATTGGTATAAAATATGTGAATGAGAAAGAAAGATAATTATGGATATGAAGGAAAAGGGGAGAGCAATGAAAGGGATGGATGGGGAAAGATGATAGAGAGAATGAAAAGGATCAGAACATTACTCTGGCATCTCTTCAGATCCTAGAAATATATCGCCTCTTACAAAACATTATATGATAAGAAATAAGAAGGTTGTAGGAAGACAAAAGTCTTATTTCTAATTTCACTGAAATTACTTAGAAACGCCAAAACCTCAGTGCAAGTCACCTCAATTTCCTAAGCATACACTTCTTTCTATTATGCCAGACACTGTTCACTAATAGTCCAGGGGCTTGGGGATGCTGTATATAGTTTTTCAATAAAGTTGCTCAGGAATACTGCAAGAATTCTCATCATTATAGAAAAAATTTACTTCAACTTAACCTTCCATTAAGACAGAAAGTAGACATAATTTAGAATGGTTCTATAACAACTCTAAAATATAAAGTAAACTTGGCAACAGTAATAAATATGTTGTTGAACCATCCCTTTGGAAATATACTTACTTTGTTCCTGATTTCAGTGGGATCGCTTGGAGTTTCTTTCCAAGCAAGTTTGATGCTTGCTGGTGGTTTGCTGTATATTGCCTTTACTATCTTTAGGTGTGTTCCTTGTATCCTTGCTCTCTCCAAGACTTTTATCATGAAAGGGTATTGAATTTTGTTGAAGGTTTTTTTTTCAGCATCTAATGAGAAGATCATGGTTTTTTTTCTTTAAATTAGTTTATATGGTGGATTACATTGGCAGATTTTCATATGTTGAACCATTCCTGTATCTCTGGAATGAAGCCTACTTGCTCATGGTAGATGATTTTTTTCTGATGTGTTCTTGGATTCAGTTTGTTAATATTTTATAATTTTTGCACTAGTGTTCATGAGTGGTACTGGCCTGTAATTCCCTTTCTTAGTAGTGTCTTTGTGTGGTTTGGGTATTAGGGTAACTGTAGTCTCGTAAAAAGACTTTGGCAATGTTCCTTTTGTGTCTATTATGTGGAACAATTTGAGGAGTATTGGTATTAGTTCTTCTTTGAAAACATTGTGGAATTTTGCACTGAACCATCTGGTCCTTGGCTTTTTTTGGTTGGGATAATTTCATGTCTGTTTCCATTTCCTTACTGGTTATAGGTCTATTTAACTTTCTTATCTGGTTTAATTTTAGTTAAGTGGTATTTTTCCAGAAAATTGTCTATTTCTTTCAAGTTTTCTAATTTTGCGGAGTACAGGATATTGAAGTATGACCTAATGATTCTCTGGATCTCCTCTGTGTCTGTTGTTACACTCCCCTTTTCCTTTCTGATTTTGTTAATTTGGATATTTGCTCTCTGCCTTTTGATTAGTTTGGATGAAAGTTTATCTATTTTTCTAATTTTCTAATGCATCAATGCTCTGTCTCATTGATCTTTGTATTGCTTTCTTTGTTTCTATTTTCTTGATTTCAGCTCTCAATTTGATTATTTCCTGTTGTCTAGTTCTCCTTGGTGAGTTTGCTTCTTTTTGTTCTAGAGCATTCAGGTATTCTGGTAGCTCACTAGTATGGTATTTTCTCCCCATATCTATTCAATACAGTACTTGAAGTTCTAGCTAGAGCAATAAGAGTACAAAATGAGTTCAAGGAGATACAATTGGAAAAGAAGAGATGAAACTAATTATTTTGCTGTTGATATGATAGTTTACATAAGTGACCCCAGAAACTCCTCTAGGGAACTTGCCCAACTCATAAACATCTTTGGTAATTTAACAGCACACAAGATTAATTAAAAATAATCAGTAGCCTTCCTTAATACAGATGACAAATAGGCTGAGAAAGGAATCAGAGAGTCATCACCCTTCACAATAGCCACAAATAACATAAAATATCTTGGGGTAATTCTAACCAAACTAGTGTGAGACATGTATGACAAGAACTTTAAATCACTGAAAAAAAAAAAGAAATTGAAGAAGACACCAGAAAATGAAAAGATCTCCCATGCTGTTGGATAAGTAGGATTAACATAGTAAAAATGCCAATCTGCAGAATCAATGCAATGCCCATTAAATCCAGAAAATTCTCACAGACCTTGCAAGAACAATACTCAACTTCATGTGGAAAAACAAAAGCAAAACCAAAAAAATCCCAGCATAGTCAAAGAATCATTTACAGTAAAGAAACTTCTGGAAGCATCACCATACCTGACTTTAAACTTTATTATATAGCTACAGTAATAAAAACATGCTGATACTGGCATAAAAAAACAGACAGGAGGACCACTGGAACTGAATCGAAGACCCTAATATCAATCCACACACCTACGAATACTTAATTTTTGAGATTCTGTCTTAATGGAAGGTTAATTAAGTTGAAGTAAGTTTTTCTATAATGATGAGAATTCTTGCAGTATCCCTGAACAACTTTATTGTTAAAAATATAACATATAAAAATATATGCTAAAAATATAAAATGGAAAAA
>NW_004949115.1:4711306-4727727 GCF_000317375.1 Microtus ochrogaster
TCACACATAAAGAAATACATAAAAAAAATTAAAAAAATACATCAAAAAAAAGAAATTAGTCATCAAAAGAATAAATAATCCAATAAAAATAGGGTACACATGGAAACAGAAAACTCTCAACAGAGGAATCTAAAATGGCTGAAAGACACTTAAAGAAATGCTTAATTCCTTAGCCATCAGAGAAGTACAAATCAAAACAACTCTGAGATTCCATCTTACATGTGTCAGAGTGGCCAAGACCAAAAACACTGATGACAGCATATTATTGGAGAGGATGTAGAGTAAGGGGAACACTCTCCATTTCTGGTGGGAATGCAAACATGTACAGCTGCTTTGGAAATCAATATGGCGATTTCTCAGAAAATTAGGAAGCAATCTACCTCAAGACCCAGTAATATCACTTTTGGGTATATATCCAAAGGATGTTCAATCACACCACAAAAACACTTGCTCAACTACGTTTATAGCAGCATTATTTGTAACAGCCAGAACCTGGAAACAGCCCAGATGCCCCTCAACCAAAGAATGGATAAAGAAAATGTGGTACATTCATGCAGTAGAATACTACGCAGTAGTAAAAAAGAAAATGACAACTTGAAATTTTCAGGCAAATGGATGGATCTAGAAAAAAACATAATGAGTGAGGTAACCCAAACCCAGAAAGACAAATATCATATATGTACTCACTCGTAAGTGGCTTTTAGATATAAAGCAAACAAAAAACCAGGCTATAGTCTACAACCCCAGAAAACCTAGACAACAAAGAGAATCCTAAGAGAAACATACATGGATCTACACAGGAAAGAAAAAAAGACAAGATCTGCTGAGTAAATTGGGAGTGTTGGAGTCATGGGAGAGGGTCAAAGGGGAGAGGAGGTAGGGAAGGGAGCAGAGAAAAACGTATACCTCAATAAAAACAATGAAAAAGAAATATATTGGCCATGTAAGGAGCTTCTGTGAAAAGATAGTGATTTTATCTCTTTTTTTGTGAAAACACACAATATTCTGGTTACCTGATTCTTGCTGTTTGGTCACACTAAAACATAAATTAAGAAACAGAAGAAAAATGGTTTAAGCTATGCATGTTACCTATGCTGATTTACTCCAATATTCAGCACCTGTCTTGATAATGTAAGCATGATTTCTAAAAAATCTACCAGAAAAGCAGCCTGTTAGAGTCCTCACCTTTAGAGTGTCAAGGCCTAAGCAGCTATGGACTCACCAACAAGGCAAGTACTTAGCAGTTTCCATGAAAGACAACCCACTTATTCTTTCCTTTAAGGCTGAGGCTACCTGAGAACTGTCAGCCTAATCCAGTCAAAGATAGATGTTCTCTTTCTCATGGAGAGAGCTGTTCATGGCTCTAAGGACTCAAGATGTCGAATAAGATCAGGAAGCAAAAAAGTGAAAAAACGCACTGCATAGAAAAGGGGGGGGGGCATTAGAAGGCCCTTTAAACAAGACAGCTCCAGTTCCAGTAAAATGAACAGATAGGGTTTTTAACCTCCAATGGTCCTAGTGAAAATTTATCTTAGTACATCATGGCTTGTGTCTCAGCACCATGAAAATAGACGTTGCTCTGTGTGTTTTTTACTGCTTCACCTCACTAACAGAAAAGAGGGAAAGATAAATTGTGACTAAATTGCCAGAGAGAATAACTAAAATCAAGCCTTGGCAGCACACAGTATTTTTTTTTTTTTTTTGGTAATAGCATTTGGATGCTCTAGAGCTCAGTTAATTATCTATTATTTGGTTTAATTATGTTTTGATGTGATTTTTAGGCATTGCTGTTGATTATGTATGAATATGAGTCTTTATTTCATACTTTTTCTGTGTAGGAGTAAAAAAATATAATTCAAAAATGGAGATTTTGAATTGAACTTGTATTAACAAATGACTATTTACATTTGTGTTGTTTGTCCCTACATCTCAATCCAGAATCTTCTTTTCTGTGACAAACAACATGGTATTGCAACTACTAACTAAAACAAATAGATCACAAATAGTTGTGTTAAACAAGTATTTATATCATATTCTACCTTTACTATAGTTTCATTCATTTATAATCTGTATTTTGTGTTTGTTCACATACACCGTGGTATCTTTGTGGAGGTCAGAGGTCAACTTCCAGAAGTTAGTTCTCTTTCTATTCTGTTGAAGCAGGGCCTCTCTTGCTGTTTTGTTCATGCTCTGTGTACTCCAGGGTAGCTGGCCCATGAATTTTTAGCCAATTTTCCTGTCTCTTCCTTCCATCTTGCTAAATGAGTACTTGGCCCACAAATATAGACTCTTTTAATTTTCAGTGAGGCTTGGTAAACACATCCTTCTAGAGAAAGACATTCATTTTAGCTTCTTTGTTTTGGTTGTGGGTTTTCTCTTGTTTTTTTTTTTTTGTTTGTTTGTTTGGTTGGTTGGTTGGTTGGTTTTCTTTGGCTTTGCTTTTTGAAATAGGATTTCTCTGTGTGGCCATTGTTGTCCTGAAACTCACTCTGTAGACCAGACTACCCTCCAAATGAGAAGGCCTATACCTCCCACGTGCTAGGATTAAGGGTCTGTGCCACCACTGCCTGCTCATTTTAGCACTTTGAAGTCATGTAAAAAAACAGAGGAGATTCCAGAGGGGAAAATATAATCTCATAAAAAGTTAAAATGATTATCCTACTTGAAAGATTAATTTCAAAGCTCCTTAGGAATATATTTATTAGCAAAGAGTACTTTCAATACTTAGCTTTAAAGATATTGGTAAACGCAGAAGGAAACACAAAAAGTTTTAGAAAACAAACTGTATCTGAAAGTTTTCTCTCTAGACTTTTAAGGACCCTTGAAGACAGCTTGTGTAAACGATTTTTAATAGTCAGGATTTTGCATCTTATCTTCCACATATACAATAGTCCAAATGAATGGCATAGCACATAACATGTATCATTTAATTTGATTAGACTTTAGCACCCAACCAAAGAAGTAGTTTGTGTTATGCTGTGGTTCCTTGGAATAATGAACTCTTATACATAGCTGGGTTTTGGGAATCCAACTGTGGTTGTCAGGCTTGTGTAGCATATTCCCTGTGGTCTTCACAATTCTATGAGGTGGACACACTTATTTCTACCATATTCCAGGTGAGGAAATGAAAACACAGACAGTGAAGCAGCAGAGATATGGGTATATGCATAGTAAGCAGCAAATGTTAAGAAACAGATGTTAAATTTACTCTTCTTTCACCCCTATTCTCATCACGTGTTAGAGATTTCGCAAATCTTTCACTGAAGGACTTTCATTATGTGCATCTTTCCATGCTTTTGGCTCACTTAGATGAAATATCGTATTAGTCTGGGGAGACGAAGCATTACAAATAAGCTTTAAATACATGCTTGACATTTATAAACAGGACTTTGTGGACTCAGATGGGTGAGTTGACTGCATGGGCAGCGTGGTTTGTTCTTTCTAAAAGCCTCGGGCTCTGAGAAGCTTTCTTGTATTTCTTGTCATCTTTTGCAGTGCACATGAATTCACTGTGTTTTTTTTTTAATCTTAGAAGCCCAAACCAAAAAGTGTACATGCTTGTGTGCGTGTGTGTTCATGTGCATGTGTGTGTGTATGTTCATGTGCACATGTATGCATGTGTGTTTCTTAGTCTATCTGTGCAGCTATAACAAAATCTCTTTAACTAAATTTGTCAACAATGGAAATGAGTTGGTCACAAATGAGTTGAGAGAAAAAAAAATAGGTGAACGTACCAGCAGATGCACACTCAATATAAGGGCTTGTTCATTCCCTAAAATATGGCATATTTTTGCTGTGTCCTCACACAGTGGAAGAGAAAAACAGGCTCCCTTAGGACTCTTTCGTAAAGGCACTGATCCTATTTCTGAGGGCTTCATCCTCATAACCTAATCATCTCCCCAAACCCTCACCTCCTAATAACATTACAATGGAGATTCGGGTTCAGCATGTGAATTTGGGCTAATCTAGTCATTCCAACAACAGCATGACCTTGATAGTTAAGGAAAGTTCCTTAGTCTTAGATTCAGAGAAAAAAAATCCATTAATAGATATTAAATGGCAACTCAAACAGCCCTCTTCAAAAGCAAATTCAAGCTTCCCTCCTCTCAGATCTGTCACTACAAGATTGCATCTCTACCTCCTTTATATAAAAACAGGATTCCTGGATTCCAATAAAATGCTAGAAAAAAATTAATAAAAGATAGGCCTTTCAAAAATCTGTTAAATGACACATTTATAACATAGTATTTATGAAAGTCAAGAGTACATTTTTATGTAAGTTCCTGTGTATGTCATCAACTGATTGCTGAGATTCAGATACAAAATGCTAGTTGAGACATTATACTTACCATCAGAAATGCTATAAGTGTAAGCTTATGAGAATGCACTCTCTGTATTATAGCCTGGAGGTAACAACAGGCTGACTTGCTAGCTAGCTTTGTCCATATATGGGCAAAATCCATTTCCTAGGAGAATAGTATTATGGTTTTGAAATAGGATAGTTTTCAATGCATCTGTTAATTTATTGATAGGAGGAAGAAAAACAAAACAATTACTTCATGACATGAAGTTTCAGAACAAAATGATCTGCTTTAGTTATTTTGATGGGAGGGTAGGGAGACAGTAGGGGTGTTTTAACCCTGCTGGAAGAGAGAGTATGAATGGCAACGCCTTTTTTTAGCCTCATAAAAGAACACTGTTAATGTTTGTGTTTCCATGGAATTCTTGAAAAAAAATTCATTCTTTTACAAATGAAATAGCAATTCTATGCCTAAGTATATACACAAAAGAAATAAAACTTGTATAAGACAAAAGCCTGTCTGTGATATTTCATACCAGCTTTACTCTTAATCAAAAAATGAAAGTGGTCCAAATTTACATCCATTGAAGAATGAACAAAATATTTTACAATGAATAAGATGATATATGGAAATATATTAAATTCTGATACAAGATACAACATGGGAAAGGTTTAAAAGACCCCAAAATCCACACGTATGACACCACTTTGTGAGAAATATTCAGAATTAGAAAATAAAAAAGAGAGATGAGTGATTGCTAGTGAATTCGGGAGTAATTAGGAGGAAATGCTTTTAGAATTGGCAGCATGTCTAGAGTTGCTTTTGAGAGTGACAAAGAGGTTACAAAATTGATAAAAGTAATGACTATATAAATTTGAATATACAAAATGCCATTAAATAATATACTTTAAGTGGCTGAAGTGCATAGTTTATTGATCGCATCTTAATAAATTTGCTGTTTCTTTAAAATTAAGTGCGTTTCAAGCAAGAAAACACAGTTTTCATTTTGTTTTTTTTTTATTGTTTTACGACAGGGTCTCCCTCGGTAGCCCTGATTTACATACACTATGTAGACCAAATTGACCTATGAACTAACTGATACCTTCTTGCCTGCCTTCTGAGTGGTAGAAATGAAGGTCTGTGCCCCAACACTCAGACTAATTTCTTTATATTAAAATAAAATCATAAAATTGGCACCACCCAGATAAGGAAATTTGCAAAATTAATAAACTACTTGGATCAAGTGGATGAAAAGAAGTGAGATTCTGTTGCTGCTGCTGTTGTTGTGCCATTGTAGAGTGCACTTCTAGAATAGTAGCCCCATGAATCTTTTGTATGTGAAGAAAATCAGGATGGAAAGGTCCTAGGAATGCCTACATTGCCAATTTAGGGCCAAAAGATTGTGACATTAAATTAGGAGAGGAGAGAGAAGCTCCTGGACCACCTCAGAGGGCAAAAGAAGATCTAGTCAGTTTATAAAAAGCATGCCTTCCTAGTCCATTTGGGCTGCTTCTGCTGAATGCTTTATACACAACAGAAATTTATTGCCAATAATAAATTCCAGAGGTTGGAAAGTTCATGATTAAAGCATTAGCAGATTTTGTGTTTTGGGAATTCTCTTTTCAGGCTCACTATATCATCACATGTTGGAAAAAATAAACAAGCTCTTGGATTCTCTCTATATGACCATTAATTTTATTCATGAAAACTCCACTTTCATGGCCCACCTCTCAAAGGCCCTGTTTGTATATATTATCACACTGGGGGATACTGCTTTTGATACATGAGATTTTAGGGGAATAAAAACATTCATCCATTGCAAGAAAGAAGATCATGTCACACATAAACTAGAAACATTTTACAGTCTTGACTAGCAAATGGAAGACTATAGCATCATGGTAGTAAACCAGTCCCGTACCCAAAGAAATAAGCAGTCATTCCATAGACATATATATCCTCATATACAGAGAAGCAGGTAATGGGAATGTAATGTCGTTGGGAGCACTTGACATGTCTGTTTAGCATGACTTGGAATCTATAGGAAGAGTAGAAGAGCTGGGCAATTTTGTGTTTTTTTTATAAATTTATTTATTTATTGAGGATTTCTGCCTCCTCCCCGCCACCGCCTCCCATTTCCCTCCCCCTCCCCGATCAAGTCCCTTTCCTATATCAGCTTGAAGAGCCATCAGGGTTCCTGACCTGTGGGAAGTCCAAGGACTGCCCACCTCCATCCAGGTCTAGTAAGGTGAACATCCAAACTGCCTAGGCTCTTACAAAGCCAGTACGTGCAGTAGGATCAAAAACCCATTGCCATTGTTCTTGAGTTCTCAGTAGTCCTCATTGTCCGCTATGTTCAGCTAGTCCGGTTTTATCCCATGCTTTTTCAGACCCAGGCCAGCTGGAGGACAATGAGCTTATAATTCATGTTCCTAGAGAAGCTAAATAAGAAGGTTAATCCAAAGACAAACATATTGACATCCCCCTGAATATTAACCTTCATCAGGCGATGAAAGGAGACAGAGACAGAGACCCAAATTGGAGCACCGGACAGAAATCTCAAGGTCCAAATCAGGAGCAGAAGGAGAGGGAGCACGAGCAAGTAACTCAGGACCCCGAGGGGTGCACCCACACACTGAGACAATAGGGATGTTCTATCAGGAGCTGGGCAATTTTGAATCTAAGGAAAACCACAATTGTTATTCTTAGGAAATTATCACTATCCTGATGGTTCCTGATGGTCATTTTCCCCCTATGGATGGCATAAGAGAGTTCTCAAGCAAACGCAAGAAGGCTGATACAGGAAAATTCATGGAATCAGACGTGAATGAGACTTGCCTGAGGAACTTCTTTCATTTGGTATGTATAAACTGGACAGCTTCATATTCTCTATAATAAAGATTAGATTCAAAACACCCTTACTGGGTTGGGTTCCATCCCCAAAACCACACACGCAGAGAGGGGGCGGGGAGAGGAGAGAGAGAGCTTACTCATCACTGTTTCTCAGACAAATTCCTCTTCAGGTGTCTGGGACACAGAACCAAATACAACATGACCCTTCACTTTTGAGATTTGAGGTGTTAACACCCCCATTCTATGGTCAGTATGATTGTGGAATCTAAAGTGATTTGGAATAACGAGTTCCTGCCTACCTTGGACTAAAGGAATTATATGAATGTAATCAGTGCAGGGTTCCCTGAGCAACTTCATAAGAGATACTATTCATTGATCTGAATAGTCCATCAATACAACTGTAGTGGCTTCTATGTAACAGACTGTGTGACAAACACACAGTATGGATAACTAGCCTAAGCATAGGAGCAAGAATGTTCCACATACAAGAAATACTGTAAACAAAGGTAAGGTGTTTCAAACCACACAGGGTTCATGGGGGAAAGTAGAAACAATTGTATAGGGCTTAAATACAAACTGAAACTGGCGAGGTGGTTTCCAGGATAAAGCTACCACTAGCAAAGTTTGATGACTTTAATTAGACCCCCAAGACTCACATGGTGGATGGTGGAAAGAGAGAACCGACTCCTGAAACTTGTCCTCCAAAATCCATATATGAGTTGTGGAAGTATACCTGTGCACCCCACAAACATGCATGCTAAATGAATAAAATCTAATTCAAATGTTAGCAAACAAACAAACAAAGAAAACCAAAGTGAGATGACTGTCAGTGAGAGATAGAATCAGCCAGGGGTTAGGGTCAAATCCTGAATACTTAACCATGCCAACGCGCCAGATTTTTATTGGATATACAGTGAGGAATCTCTGAAGAAATATCAAAAGATAAGTGAGTCTAATTGCTACTCTGGTTACAGAACAGATGAATAATGTGAGAAATAGATGCTGGAAAGGGGATAACAAAAGGGAAAAATTTTATAAGGACAACAACGTGAAGAGATTAAACTCTTATTAGGATTACTCCCCTTAATGGACCTTGCTGGTCACTTTGGTAACCAAAATTATTTATTTTAGGCTCCACTTTCTTGTGTCTGGCTGAGGGGTATGCTAATTCTAGCAACCTCACTAGTATAGTGAAGTTAATAGCTGACACTTGCTTAATGTGTAACATTCCTACAATCTGTATTCCACTAAGGATTAGACATTTCTGTGATTCAATAAAGTGAAAGGGAAGAGGAAATTGTGTTAGGCTGGACTCTCCCAGTATCAAAAGAAATGGGATGGAGGGCACAGTGAATAAAGAAGCAAAGACAGCGTAACTCAAAGAATGAAAGTATTGGGAAAGATGAAGTGTTTATCAGCAAGTAACCACTTACCCCAAGAGGTGGAAGAGAAGCAGCCAGGTTACTAGAAAAGCAAATAAGGAAGACAAAGACAGAACAGACAAGAAACACACACCTAACCAATCTCTAGACAGTCAAGGGAGGCTCTGATGATAATCTGAGCCCAGGCAGTGCGGTAGAAAACTCACTACTTAATGTTCTAAATAGAAGTATTTTTGTGAAAATTTCCACAAACTAGAATCATCTTCTGAAAAATCAGAGTAGTAAACAGCTTTCCCTGAAGGGACCACTGTTTTCCCAGTTTCTTTCCTTTTGTGCCACGCCCCCCCACATACAAACCATGACCTCACACATACCTAATCTAATCCTGGAAAAATGCAGAGCACCCAGACAGGGCTTCTTCAGCAAGGAGTAAAGATGAGGATGCATCTCCCACTCCAGGGACGGTTTGTTTATTAAAAAGAAAAAAAAAAACAGGTGAGTGAGTGGATGCTTCTGAGAAAAGAAATGAGACAAAATATTGTTCTTATTTAAGAGATAAGGGGAAAATAAGACACGTGGGTTTTTTGAGGGGGTACCAAAAGATCAAGAAAAACCTAGAATAAAAGCCATGTGGGGTAGGTGACTGCAATGTCTCCTTCAGAGATGAAGTCTGTCTTAGCGAGTGTGTGCATACAGGACTCTGAAGATGGAGATGAGGCTAAGGAAAAATACGAATGGCAAAATCCTTCTATGATTAACTAATTCCTGTATTTCTGGACTGGTGGTAAATAACATAACTGAAAGAAACTTCCGAGCAAAGAGAATGTATTCTTCCTAGGAAGCCTATGATGAAAACAGTCATCTCTCTAATTCTGCGTGATGTGCTGAGTTCTGAAACAAAGAAAGAGTATTTGAGCTTGCAGTTGACAGGGTAATATATGCAATTATAGCCATTTGCATATTAAATACATTATTAATTCACAGCAAATATTTCCAACAGGATAGAAACAAAAAGAATCCCTCCTCCCAAAAAGACTACACAGCTTTTGTCAGGTTTGACATAATTTGAGGCTGTGCTGTGTCAAACCATCAATTGCAGGAATTCATCAAAGCTACCACAGATCTTATTTTAATCTCTCTGAGGACTCATTTGCTACTACATAGTTGAAAATAACCATTGGTTATGATGTGTCAGTTTTATAAAAGCAAAAGAATAGGGACCCAATGCTGTACTTTCAACCACCAACTTTAAGGGGAAACGGGACTAAAGTTTTAGTATCTATATCAGCTTGTCTCAAGTTGCATATTTTCTATAATATCATTTGGGGAGGAGCTTCATTTGAAACTAAATATTCTTTAAAAATAATGACATCTTGAATTTTGCATGCAAATGGATGGAAATAGAAAACACTATCCTGAGTGAGGTAACCCAGACCCAAAAAGATGAACATGGGATGCACTCACTCATAATTGGTTTCTAGCCATAAATAAAGGACATTGAGCCTATAATTTGTGATCCTAGAGAAGTTAAATAAGAAGAACCTTCATCTGGCGATGGGTGGAGATAGAGACAGAGACCCACTTTGGTGCACTGGACTGAGCTAACAAGGTCCAAATGAGGAGCTGAAAGAGGGAGAACATGAGCAAGGAAGTCAGGACCACGAGGGGTGCACCCACCCACGGAGACAGTGGGGCTGATCTATTGGGAGCTCACCAAGGCCAGCTGGATTGTGACTGAAAAAGCATGGGATAAAACCAGACTCACTGAACATGGTGGACAATGAGGGCTGCTGAGAAGCCAAGGACAATGGCGCTGGGTTTTGATCCTACTGCATGTACTGGATTTGTGGGAGCCTAACCAGTTTGGATGCTCACCTTCCTAGACCTGGATGGAGGGGGGAGGACCTTGGACTTCCCACAAGGCAGGGAACCCTGACTGCTCTTTGGACTGGAGAGGGAGGGAAATGGGAGGCTGAGAGGAGGCAGAAACTTTTTTCAATAAAAATTCAAACAAAAAAGTATATAAAATAAAAATAAATAAATAAACAAATAAAAATAATGAGGTGTGAGGTTTACTTTCTTGGAGACATAGTAACCTGTCTCAGCTTATGCACATTAAATCAGTTTCCTGGAGCTGTGGGCATAATTCACTAGTAAAGGGCTTGCTTAGTTTGCAAACAGCCCAAGGTTCAATATTCAGCACCACCCAGATGATTTTGTAAACTGTAAGATAATTTCTTAAGAATTACATGTCAAATGAGGGAGATAATGCTTTCTCCCTCTCCTCCTTTCTTCTCCTTCTCCCTCTCTCTTCTTCATTGTTTCCTAAGAAATTGCTAGTTACTTCTACTTGAAGTCAAATACTTCAATAGAATTATATATAGGCTACAACTGAAAGTCTAAATGAAAGATGTGGCTCAGATAGTATCTTGCAAAATAAAGGGAAAAGCTAATGGGGTTTAAATTAGTAACATCTAAAACCTTCCCTTCAAGGAAACAGAATGGCTTTCAAAGAACTGACTAATGAAAAAGAATAGTATTCATTTAGGCTTTGCCTGGGACCCATTATAGAGTCCCTTATCAGAATATATAGGTGTGTATCCCAAGGCAGAAGCTTCCATTTTAGCAATCTCTTGAGATAATGATCCTGAAAGATTTTCTAGCTATTGTTTGCCCTCCGTGCTTTCCAGGCTCTTTCCTACTACTCTTTGCATTTTTTGCTTCCATTCACCTAACAGTCAAGTTTCATTTCACTTGTACTATTGTTTTATAATAAGTTTTCTAGAGATGTTTCTTCTCCTGAACATAACTTTATATTTCAACTTTGCTTAAACATTTGCAATTGAATATTTGAAAAATCTTTTAGTCTTTCATACTTAAAAACTCTTCCATAAATTTTCCTTAGGTGTCTTAGCTACTTTCCTATTGCTGTGCTAAGACAGCATTACCAAGGCAACTTATAGAAGAAAGAGTTTATTTGGAACTTACAGCTTCAGAGAATGAGTACATGACCATCATGGTGGAGAAGGTGGCTTCGAGCAGGCTGGCATGGTGGTGGAGCTGTAGCTGAGTGCTCACATCTCCAGGCAGAGAGAACTAACTCGGAATGCATGCACTTTTGAAACCTCAAAGCCCATTCCCAGTGACACACTTCCTCTAATAAGGTCGGTCACACCTTCTACTCCTTCCCAAACAGTTCCACCAACAGGGGACAAAGAATTCAAACACATGATCTTGTTGGAACCATTTCCATTCAAACCACCACATTAGGGTTCTCATTTGAAATTTGGGATTGGCTACTTCAGAAGTATTGTATCACAGAGTTTGCATTTGGTCCTGAGTAGTAATAGACAATATGATGACTTTGGCTTTAAAAAATGAATGGGTTTTGTACTTCTAATATAAGGAAAAGCCCTCATGGAAGGCACCCAAAGGCTACAGCTGTTCACATTGTCAGACACAACCCAGGGTTTTTCCCCTACATTTTCCTGCGTTCTTGACATTTGACTATCATTTTGTACTTGTCATTTCACGATCCAGGATGAGCTGTTCTGCATCCAACTTAATGCCTACATTCTAGTCAAGAAGGAAGGGGATTAGGAAGTAAAAGAGCCTAATCTCAGCATCTATGCCACATAGCTGCCTTATCTGTAAGCACATATGAGAAGGCATATTGCTGCCATCAACAGCAGTAGGGAACTGACAGAAAGGTAAAAGAAAGATGGCTACTAATAACTACAATAGCATTTTCTGCTACAATGTTCTTCGCTTACTTATATGAAATGTGACCGCTCTAATTGGACTACAAACTTCCAAAGTTTAGAAGTCAATGGTTTTATTTTCTTTGTTTTTATCTCACCACCTTAGCATACTGGAGCCATTCTACCCTGGGTGGTAAAAGAATAATCCAAGTCAACACATATACTACATGCTCCCTTCTATGACTATGCTAGATGACAGTTTTTAAATGTGATTTTACTCCAGAAGGAGAAACTAAGCAGTAAGTATCATTTTAAACAACTGGGCCCACATTAAATGGAAATATGGCTCCTATTTCTTTTCTTTTAAGTTTTTCTTTATGTATATGCATGTGTATGTGTGTAAATATTCACATGTCAGAACATATGCTCAAAATAGTCCCAAAAGGGTATCAGATCCCCTGGAGCTAAAATTATAGGCAGTTGTGAACCACTGGACATGGATGCTAGGAAATGAACTGAAGTCCTCTGCAAGAACAGCAAGTACTCCTAACCACTGAGCCATCTCTCTGGAAACTGGCTTCTGTTTTCTATTACATACTGTTCATCCTGCCATTGACTGCCTGTGCCTTGTTACAATCATTTGTTGAAACCCAATCATAATTTGCTAGTAGCACCTTGACAAAGAATCCATGATAGTGGCCCCTTCAAGTCTGGATGAGCTCCCTTATAAAAAACACAAGAGCCACTCAGCTCTTTCTGTCCCATGAGTCCAAGTGTACACATGAGTCTGTAGTCTCAACGCAGGCTCTTATTAGACCCTTGCTACTCTGTTCTTTGATATCAGATATCTATCATCCATAGCTGTGGTAAATAATAACAGGAAGATAATGATAGGCAAAAATGCATGCCTAAATTTCTTATTTGTTAAGGCAGAGCATGGCTTTGGACAGAGGAATGACTTTATTTATCCATATGAGTTTATATGACTCTGCTTCTTGACAATATTTAGTCAAATTAAGATGCAAGAGAATAAAAGAAGGTATTCTAGTTTGATTTTGCTGTATAACTCATATCCCTCTTGTACAAGAAAACATTGAAGTTGACATCTCCAGATATTTTCTCATGTTACCCTAGCCATTGAATGCCACTACTCTCCTACTGCTCTATTTTCCTTCCTCTCTTCCTCCCTACCTTCATTTCTCCCTCCCTCCCTTCCTTCCTTCCTTTGCTACCTCACTAACTTCCTTTCTTTCCTTCTTCTTCATCCTTTCTTTCTTCCTTTTCTTTTATTATTTTTTTTGAGACATGGTTTCTCTGTGTAACAGCTCTGGCTATCCTGAAGCTCACTCTGTAGAACAGGCTGGCCTCGAACTCACAGAGGTGCTAGGATTATAGGTGTGCACCACCATGCCCAGTCCTGTTTTCCATATAAGTAACACACACACACACACACACACACACACACACACACACACACACACATCAGGATGCAATAAAGAAGAGTTAGAGTGAAATGAAGAAATTTGTTGTTTCAACATGACGTTAACTAAAATGTTGAGATAATGCTGAAATTTTCTGATGACAAAGAACACAAATACAAACACTATGAGGAAATTATGCTAAAAATCTCTTTCAAGTCACTTCGTGCTTTTAACAAATAACAGAGTTGAGCACACACTCTTCACTGATGTGAGGCATTATAGTCATTCAAGTGCTTGTTTATTTCACAGCATGTGTGCACTCCACATAACAGAGAGTGACAGGAAGTACGGATTACACTTGTAAATGATTACACAATACAAAAGATTCTTACAGTGCCCATTTGCAACTGTCCAGCAAAGAAGGCCTAAGAGAAACAGGCAGGAAAGGCCAAAGGAAGCAAGATTAACTCGGGGGGAAAAAATCTAACTGGGCCTTACTGTAGACTGTCTAAAGTCAGGAAGATAGGTGTAATCTGGAAGCATATTTATTCAGGTGCCAGGAATAGTCATCTTGTTAACATTTGAACACAATTACTGGCAAATGAAGCCATAAAACACTAGCCTCCCAGGTTCTCACTTTAGTCCTACTTCTACAATTTGACATGCCTTGTGCTGGTTTCATTAAAGCCCAGGATGCCACCGTCTACGTTGTATGTGAAACTTTTCACTGACCCAGTCACACCATGGTAAGCAATTCTAAAAGTATGCTAAGGATGTGAAGTCAGTTGCAAGCCTATGCATTGGGTATGCTGAGCCTTTGCCTAATATCCCAGAAAAACAGACCAACACCTCACAATTAAAAACCTCAACTTTTCCTGTAGCCATCTGTCATTAGGGGAATAGCGCTGCATGCACAGACTGCGAAAGGCAGATAGGTCTCAAATCTTCTAGGAAATCTCTATGGTAAAACTAATTATCAAGATGATTATTTTAATGTTTTAAAATCATGAAATAATTTCTGCACACTTACGTGCCCATCACTGTGAAGTTACTAGAGATTAAAGCCATGATTTAAGACATTTTTGAGGACCTTACAGTTCAATTCTGTCTTCTAACTTTAGTGTCCTGTATTAGTAATATCAAAAATACTTGGCCAGCAATTATTTTACAGCCTCCAAAAGCATAATAAAATGCTCGGAGGGCATAATGATTAACTTTTGAAATTCTCAAGTTTTAAAACAATTTTTTCTTTTTCTTTTTTTTGTTTTTTTTTTGTTTTTTTTTTGTTTGTTTGTTTGTTTGTTTTTCGAGACAGGGTTTCTCTGCAGTTTTGGAGCCTGTCCTACAACTAGCTCTTGTAGCCCAGGCTGACTTCAAACTCACATGAAACAATATTTTCAAAAATTACTTTAGATTTTCATGTAATATATTTTGAACTTATTCACTTCCATCTCGACTCATGCTATGACCAGCCTCTCCATCCTTTTATCCTTTGCAGCCCTATATTGAGATTTTTTTCCTTTCCTCATCAAACTTACTCTGTACTAGAAGTAGGGCCTGCCTTGGGATGTGGTCACCCTATCCTGGATCACATCATTAAATAAAACTGATTCTCCCCTCTCTCAGAAGTTATCAAATGACAAGAGTTTCTCAGATATTGATACGAATTCATGTCTACCTTCCCCCTCTATGCCAGGATTTTATCTGGCTCTAGCTAGCACAGGTCCTGCCCATGCTTTCATAATCACCATGAATTGGTGTATGCCGCATCTCTGTTGTGCCTACAAAATACTTTGCTTAATGTTATAGACTACCTCTGGCTCTTAGTGTTTTTTTTTCACCCCTTTTTCTGAAAAGATCCCAGAGCCTTTCAGGAAGGGTGTAAATGTGTTTCATTTAAAGGTGAGCATTCCACAGTCTCTTATTCTCTGCAATTTGGCCAGTTGGGGGTCTCTGAGTTAATTTTCATCTGTGGCAAGATTTTCTGATGAGGGTTGAGAGATGTTCTGAACTATGGCTACAGCAATAACTTAATGATTATTTTGTTACTTTGTCTATTTAACAGAAAAATAGTATTCTGTTTTCCCCTAGGGCTTATGACCTATAGCCTTGGGTAAATTCTTTTTTTAAAAAATTAGATGAACAACAAACTAATTTTCATGTTCTTTTTTCATTCGTTGGAAAAAAGGCTAGCCAAAGAACACTAACAACTAAATCAACCGATTTATTTCAAAGATGTGCTGACCTCTCAATGGAAGCCAGGAGATGTGCTACGTTGGGGAAGGGGTTTTGCTCTTGTTTCCACAGGAGAAGAAAAATTGTGGATACATTCAAAACTAATAAAGTTTCGATTTGAAAAGGAGAAACCTCTTGGAAAGGAGAAATGACAACTCATCCATAATGATGATATTCATACAGGTGGTAAGAAAAACATATAGAATGAGGGCAGGGTTCTGTTCTTATCTCCACAGGAAAACACTCATCTTTGAAAAATTCAAGGGACCCTGGATGTTTGGATACTGACAGATGGAAAAATACCTGCCCAATAGGAAATATCAAGAAAACTGAACGGGTTGTGTAAGTAAAATATATCAAACCATATTTCTAAATTTATAAAGCTGGTTTTGAAGTTGGACTCTGGCTCAGTCCCTCTCCAATTCCAAGCCTGTTAGTAAGAGAAAAAAACCCAGAGTTTCTGGAGTTTCTGTCTCATGTCAAGAGCCATGATATGGGACAGAAAGAAATATGAGTTTAGAAAACATCTTT
>NW_004949115.1:4729682-4736864 GCF_000317375.1 Microtus ochrogaster
GCCTTCAAAACTGAAATCTACTTCCAATGTCAATATTTTGGAAGGATTTTAGATAATTACAGAAATCTTCAAACTTATGAAAGTGTGAATGCGACAAAAGAAAAGAAACAGTTGTACAGATTCTAATGAGGAATTTGAGTAAACAACGAGCAGCATAACTTCATGGAATATTTTTATTGAACAAATTTCAACTACGTGATTGTATGGACATCATACTTTTAGCTGATTCCAGCTTTTTATGTTTGGAAGTGCATTTTCTGGTCTTTGCTTTTTCCATAGTGACTTCAATTAAGGTCCATTTCCAAAAATGTAATAAGCTGTATAAATTGCTCGTCTCTTCATGACTTTGGTCCCCAAATCTTCTCTCTGATGTCTTAATCACAACATATGGAACACAAAGGGAAAGATATGACCCCTTTCTTGGTTTATATTCTTAGAGCTAAATATATATATATGAATCTTCTCCAGGTTTTCATTAAGAATAACTTTTTAAAGGGAAGTCACTGGTTTTGGAAAGGAAGTATGGTGGGAAGCCAGCCAGGCTCATTGTCCCTTTTTTGGCCACCTTCCTATTGCAGCTGGTTATCTGAAGGCTGGGCAGTATGTAAAAATATCATGTTAGAACGGCTAAATTTGTGCTTTTCTCTTTTTCCTGGAAACCTGTGTTTTAAAAGAACCCTGAATTTAAGTTGATCATTGTTATTATTATAAGAACCTTTACCTAGTCTAAATGCTGAAAATTATCTTATTTGAACCTTTTTGAGCAGAGAAATACCTATCCGCCATTTTGAATAAAGCTTTGAAATGCTAATTGACAATATTCTAGTTGAATTTCTAACTGTGATTTTCCTTTGATTAAAATAAATAAATAAATGGTAGACCACCAACTTTGTCACCTGAGCATTGTTAAAGCTGACATTTGCAAAACAAGTATGCTAATATGACATTTCCCTGTCTTCTTGGTACTGTCGTATTATCTGACAATGAACCAGGAGAACTTTCTGAGAAACCTTTGGTATTTGACCAAGTGCCACCTGTACATCAGATGATTTCAAACTACTGTCATTTCCCTGCCTCCCTGCTACAATTTAAAGGAAGTGTCCTGTCTCCCAACCAAATATACCAGAGCAGCTAGTTCAAAGACTGTTTTTTAGAAGCTGCAGAGTCTTTTTAGTTAAAATGTATTACTAGGGACTTGCAGAAACAAGTAGTTATAGTGGGAAAAACTCGGGATTTTATAGGTTTCATAGTAGCCAAGCCAAATCTCATTCTTTATTTCAAATCAGAAAGAGAAATGGGATCCCATAGAAGTTATTTCATAACAATGCCTTTACTTCTTAGCAAAATATGAATATTGTTAGTACATTTAAATTCTGGGACACCTAAAAAACTCATTCAATTGAAGATCATTAGTCTGTATTGTTTAAAAAATATTAATTATTTGAGCACACTACTATTATTTTTCAAAATGGACATAGTATCAAACTGCCTTCTAAACTCAAGTCAATGGCTTTTGAGGCACAGTTTCTTTGGTTCCATGTTTATTCTTTAAAGTGAAAATTTTAAATGCCCCATGTTTTTAACTTAACTTTTTAAATAATTTTATATGTGTGCACTGTATTTATATAATTTCCACTCCTGCCTCTGCCCCTGCAACTCCTCCCCATATATCTCCTTGAATTTATGACCTCTTCTTCTTCAATTGTTGTTATACAACATTTATATATTCATAGATAAATATATCCTGCAGAATCCATTTAATGTTACATTGTTGCTCATATGGAAAAGTGTTTAGGAATTACAACTAGTGATTAGATAACTCATCAACGGTGTTTATCTCTGGAGATTGGAGTGGAGTTCAAGAGGTCTCCAAGAATATAAGCTATTACATGTCTGTTTGCCTCTCCAAACTTAAGCGAAGTTCCTTTTACTAAAGACACCACACACTTTAGGCACAGGACTTGGAGGAATCAAGTTATAAATGACCTAGAAGCCTTCTTCCTAAGGGCTAGCTCTCATAGTATCCAAAGTTGCTATATCCAAGGTGTCGAGAGAGAAGAGCGATCAATGGCCCTACCCAGCTGTAAACCTAAGAATGACAACAGTGACCAGCACGACAACATGTCTTTCAGGGTGCAACAATGACATATATTAGAGGCAATAAAGAGTAGTTGTCTAGCAGTGGTGGCACACGCCTTTAATCCCAGCATTCGGGAGGCAGAGGCAGGCAGATCTCTGTGAGTTTGAGACCAGCCTGGTCTACAAGAGCTAGTTCCAGGACAGGCTCTAAAGCCACAGAGAAACCCTATCTCCAAAAACAAAAAACAAAAAAGAGTTGTCTAGTTGCACTTAAGGCCTGCTCAGTAAGAGAGAACTTACACCTTGTACTTTAAACCTACCCAAGTCCCATAGCTTCTGGGGTAGTAGATTCTAGAGGAAATTCTATTACTGAAATTAATGTGAACCCATTTAAAGCATTTATTAAATATTTTTGTCTGTAAAGAAAAATGAAATCATGAATTTTGCAGAAAAATGGATGGACCTAGAAAATACTATATTGAGTGAGATAACTGTGCTGCAAATCCTAATATTTGAGTGTACAACATAAAGTAAGCACAGAAACTAGGAAAATATAACCAGAGGTTGGAGGGAGATTTGGGAAGGAAATAGCAGAATACAGGTGATTTGGAGTGGGGAATGAAATCATCGGACTTGGGCTCCACCTGGGTGGAGAAAGGGTGGTAAATGCAAAAGGAGAAGGGGAGTAAGAGACAACACTGAAGTTGTTTGATAAAACATTAAGGAATCATAGTTTATATTTGCCTAAAACGTATAATACATATAAATCAATATGCATAATATATTAAATACATTATACACATTATAAATTATATGATATTAAAGCTTTAAATTTTACATTATGTTAAATAATATATAAAATGATATATTTGAATATATTTTATTGTTTATGAATACATTGTGTATAATTATACACAATACACACACACACACACACACACACACACACATATATATATATGGAAGCTAAGACCCGTGGCTGTCGGGCTGTCAGGGCTTCCCACAAAAACCATAGACTAACAAAAACGCAGGTACCAGGGACAAAAAAAAATCTTTCAAATGGTTAGTTGGGATAGTGCAAGTGACTCTTAAAACTATATAGACCTAGGTGGTTGCCTCTCCGGGTTTAGAGTTGGCCCCTATTGTTGAATACAACTCACACTAAAGACACCAGACTCAGGTGATTCTATGTAGATCTGCTCTAAAAGCCTTTTTCCTGTGGTCTAGTTTCCAGGTTCCAGAAAATACTGGGCAAGCTGCCAAGGGAGGGAAGCAATTAGATAGTTTTATCCAGCTGGCAACACCTATGCACCACAACACTCAACAAGCATGACAAGATATACAGAAAGGTGTAGTCACTGACACTCACATGTTAGTAGCAACCAACAGCTGTCTAATTGAACATCAGGCCCACTCAACAGGAGAGGAATCATGCCTGGTACTGGAAACCTATTCGGCTTCCTGAGGATAGTGAGGTCATTGACCTAAGAAAAGTATCTACTTTTGACACTTTGCTAGACTAACATAAGTACTTGTTGATTCTCAATCTAATCCTTAAACCCACGGATAGTGTAACTACCATCCCTCAACCTCTAATCAAAGAAATGGAGACCATTACAGAAAACCACAACTTAACACAATACAAAGGTCAATAGACCATGACACATATCTATTCATACATATATTTCACAGCTCCTGCATCCTTGGCTCAGGGAACATGGTCGAAGGGGATGTGGAATGATAGATAATATGATCCAGAGTACTGGAAAGTCTGCTGGGAAATAGTCTCTCCTAGGAATGGCTGCTCAAACAAGACCAGAACAATGGCAATATCAATGGATATATTAATGTGAAAAGGGAAAATTTCATACGGTTATACTCCTAGAAAAAGAACTAAAGGCAACTAATGACTGATAGAAGAATTAGCTTATTTCAGGGATGAGCACCCTTATTTATTTTCCAGTGTAGAGTAATCATCCCTGAATACACAATAAAATGGACCTAGAAGTTATATATATATATATATATATATATATATATATGCACACATATATATGTATGTGTGCACACACATATATGTGTGTGTAAAGTAAAGAAAAAAGAGGCTATCAGATTTATGAAGGCATGGGCATATTTGAGGGAAGGTAGCTGGGAAGCTAGATGGGGGAAGATGAAGCTAGAGGGGGAAAGGTTATCAATTAAAAACATAAAATATTTTAACCAATTAATCTGTCCTTAAATGGCTGGTACAGTATGTATACTTCCAGAGACATTTGGCTTTAGCATTTGGCAGATTTGGGTAAAACAAATAATCAAACTGACAAAAATGCAATAGCAACAAACCACCATTGATGTTGCTACTGAAGGAAACTGAATATTTTGTTTTTATAATTTAGATAAAAACAGTAAACTCAAGCCTTTAGGTATTCCTTAAGCATCAGTAAAGATGAGTAAAGATGAGATTCTTCAGTGGTTAAAAGCACTGACTGCTCTTCCAGAGGACCTAGGTTCAATTCTCAGCACCAACATGGCAGTTCACAACTGTCTGTAACTCTAGTTCCAGGGAACCTCACACCCATTGCAAAACATTAAAGCATATAAAATAAAATAAAATAAAATAACCAGTAAAGACAGAGTTACTAAAAGTTAGATAGAAATATAAGAATGCCATGGGACTTCCCAAATCCCTTAATTTATTATATATTAATATTTATATAAACAGTTATATGAATGAGAAGACTCCACCCCAAGATGAAGAGCTACAGGCAATTAGTGGCTACAGAGAGAAGGAGCATCAGTTTTGTCCTGGGACAAGACCCAACATAGTCTATCTAATTTCTATTTGTCAGCCCTTAACACTCACACACACACGCACACACACACACACACACACACACACACACGGGCTCAGCAAGTTGTGAGTCTGTATGTTTGCATGTGTGTTTCTATGTCTCTATATATTTATATATGTGTATGTATATATATAATATGTGTGTGTGTATATATTTAATATATATACATTTAAAGAGGAAAAGGTCATGAATCAGAAAATATGTGGAAGGACACAGCAGAAGTTGGAGGAGGATAGAGTTAAAAAGGATTTATTTTTTTTACCTTCTTTACTAAAATCATAATGTATATATATTTTTGGGGGCCCCTGTCACATATATGATGGTTGTGTTCTGTTGGGTTTTTTTCTTTTTTACAAAGCTGATAAAATGTGTTTTTCAGTGAAGTAACTTCATCAAGGAAAACCTATTCGACTATTTGTGAAGTACAGGCAAAACATGTCAACACTCCTGGCATTCCTGGGAACACTTCTGTTATGTCTTATCCACAAATTTAAATCAACTTTACAATAGAAGGAGGTTTAAGTCTCCTTATCTAGAAGGAGCTTTAATAAATACATCTAACTCTCTACAATAATAAGTCCTAATAAGTCAAACATAATTTTTGTCTGGGATATTCAGTTCACAATTAACATTTTACATATAGAATTGTATACGTCTATTTCTATGCTATAACAGCAGTTAAACAGTTGCAACATACAGAATGTATCTAGCAAAGTAAAAGTTATACTACATAACTCTTTTTTTGTTTGTTTTTGTTTTTTTTATTTTGTTTTGTTTTTTAGTTTTTAAAGATAGGATTTCTCTGTAGCTTTGAGGTCTGTCCTGGAACTAAGTCTTGTAGAACAGGCTGGCCTTGAACTCACAGAGATCCACCTGCTTCTGCCTCCAGTGCTGGGACTAAAGGCATGCACCAGTACTGCCCAGCATCTACATGACCTTTTATTAAAGAAAAATGGCTAATATTAATCTAGACTCATCTTTATTTAAAATAAAGTGTCCTTTATCATTGAGCCCTTTTCAATATAGCTATAATAATATTTTTTTCAATATTTAACACTTATTCCAAGACAGAGGTAAAACCAATGGTATTATTATTTGGCAAGAAGTGTGGGTATTGGAGCGTATTCTCATTATGTAGTTCCAGAAAGCATGGAGTTTACTTTGCAGACTAGACTGGCCTCAAACTTGAAGCGATGCTCTTGCAGAGTGCTGGAATTAGAGATGTAGGTCACCACATCCAGCTAAAAACAATGTGACTCTTTATAACCAAAGTGCAGACTGTTGAGATGAACTCAATCTAAAGTAAAGCATCATGATAGCACAGAGGTATTAAGTGGTAGAGTTAAGAATGCTGTGCTTCTTCTACCCCAAATATTACTACTACTTCAGCATTCTTACATAATAATATGCATTATAATCACACAGAGTACTGAAAGAAAACTGACTTTTAAATCTTACTCAAGAAATCCTGATTCAGGACAACCACTGTGCATATTGACATAGTCCTTCAACATCTTCAATGACTGCCAAGGAAGAAAAAATGGCTTCTACAACTAAACTTTCTGGCCTGCTAGTGTGTGTGTGTATTAATACATTTTGACTCACTTGCTATACTCATCTCTAAACACTGATAAAAATTATTTCACCCTTTTAGCAAATGACTATATGTACATATTATTTAATCTTTAGCTAGGATTAATTTAAAATCTTAGCATATGTCTTTGAGAAAAAGAAATGGGTAAAAATGCAAAAATAGGGATGACTAAATGACTTTTAAAATTAAGCTTTATGCAAACTACAAGCTCATTACTCATTCAACACATATCTCAAGAACCTTGTATCTGCCAGTGATCATACAAAGCTCTGGGATTTATAGTATAGAAAATAAAACATCTCTGTGCCTTAAAGTCAACAATAATAAACTTGAAGAAAATCTACCATCCATAAACAAAATGCCATTATTACAAAGGTTATCTGGATCAGTCTTAAATTAATATATGGTTCTATGAGGTATGGGGTATATTAAAATAATTCCTTTTAAGTAAATATAGAAAGAAATGAAGGTGAACAGGCAGATATTATCACTAATGTGAACAATCTAATGAACAAACATGGTTTTCAAAGCCTCTGACTAGTCAAAGCAAAAAATTAGAAGAAGAAAATCAGGAATGTTTTATTATAATATTGTTTTTCTTTTTTTATTTTTTTTTATATATTGTTTTTCTTTTTTTATTGAGAAAAGGAAAAAAAA
>NW_004949115.1:4737439-4758617 GCF_000317375.1 Microtus ochrogaster
AATTATGAGTGAGTACATCCCATGTTCATCTTTTTGGGTCTGGGTTACCTCACTCAGTATAGTGTTTTCTATTTCCATCCATTTGCATGCAAATACTTAGGAAGCTGTAGGCACAGGTAAGATTTACTTGGCTGTTTGTGATCAGATAGTTTTAGCATGCGAACCTTGTGATTAGAACACTATGGATGGGTTCCTTGAAGCCATTAATTTCTGAGAATGTATATAAAAGCATTTGTGTATGCGTATTTCCCTCTGTCTAGACAGCTCATATTTTTTCTAGATTCTAAAAAGTGGCCTTTACCCATCTGTACATTATTGCCACAGTCTTTCTTAATGCTATTTTCTAAAGGTGCATCGTGAAAGACACCAGAAAGGAAAGAATGGGCTATTGGCAACACAAATGTTTTGTAGGAGAGGGGGGAATAATAACTGGTTAAGCACTTTAGCAGAGTGCCAGCAGTGTTCTGAGCCAATTTCTAAGTGACGGAAAGTCAAGTTTGTGCCTTAAAACATCCTTGAAATCTCCTGAATGGTGCTACATTTGTGTATATGATGAATAGTAAATTTGATGAGAATTTTCTACCTACCAAGGAATTATAAAAGATCATCAGACTAAATACAAGCCAGGTCTGAGGCTACTTAACTTTAAATCATGTTGAGAGTGGCCGCAGAACAAATACATTGATTGTAGCTGTGACAAAGTATGTGTTTAGAAGCCTGTAGGTGTTGAAAGCAGAGGGCAAAGGTGGATAGAATGAGACTTTAATAAATGTAGGCTTATCTGAAGGTCACTCAAGAAAAAGAAAATACTAGTTCACTCACAAACCAGCTCGTATAGCTTTGAATATTTAAACAAGTATTTAAATAATCCTCTTTCACTTTACCACTGCCATCAGCATCCACAGAGAAATCCCATTTGATATGCTCTTTGTTCCACAAGCCTGGGAGAATTCATGATCTTAATTCACCAGCTAAATCTCAGATCATGAGTCTACCCATTATTCTTATGCATCACTGATCATACAGAAAGAGGATGTGTTTGATCCATTCTCTTTTCCAGTCATGAGAAAAATGTGCACCTGCTTCTGATTTGTCACTTGAATTTGTATGATGACTGATAAGAAGATGGAACAGGTCTGAGCTAACTGGCTCAGACGGGACCTGAATCTTCAACTATGATTCCCTTCGAACATAGAACTCTTAGCAATTTAGTTGGATAGTGCTTCAATATTAAAGTCTTTAAGTATGATCATAGAAATAAAATAGAAATAAAGTTTTCTTAATAGAATTTTCCGTACCTATTCCACCCCCCTCAATCTCTCTCTCCCTCAGACTCTTGTTTTTAATTTTCTTTGAAGAAGCAGGTAGCCCACATTGTGTCAGAAAATAACCTTCTATCTTTCCCATAATACCACAGTGAAGTACTATATGAACTCCAAAGCAAATGGCTACCACAAACATTACATCATTGAGATTAGTATGTAGTTTTACTGTAAGTCATAACTAAGAAAATGTTTAAATCTGCATAATACTGTGTGCACATTAGCACTAATACAGTATATTATCTGACATCTGAGTAAAATTATTAGTAAATTGTTCACGTTTTAGCTTTTTGAAAATTTATATTTAATTTTTCAAGTACAAATACTTGACTTACAGTGAGGTTGCATTCCAATAAACACATTGTAAGTTAAAAATAAAAAGCCGGGCTGTGGTGGCGCACGCCTTTAATCCCAGCACTTGGGAGGCAGAGGCAGGCGGATCTTTGTGAGTTCGAGACCAGCCTGGTCTACAAGAGCTAGTTCCAGGACAGGCTCCAAAACCACAGAGAAACCCTGTCTCGAAAAACCAAATAAAAAATAAATAATAAATAAATAAAAAATAAAAAGAAAAGAAAAATTAGTATGTAGGCTCCATTTCATTTTGGTCATAGGGATACTCGTAAGCTAAAGTTTCAATTTCAGAAAGACCTCATAAATATTTATCTTTTAAGAAATATCCAAATTCAAGGCTAATAATGAGTCCTGGGCTCTGTACAGAACAGATAGCAGGTTGGTTTATCATCTGCCTTCACCACACCTGGAATGGTAGCTTTTTGAGAACTTAGACTTTGCTTTGGTCACTACCATATTCCCTGAATCTAAAACAATGCCAGGAGCCCATTAGATGGTCAGGCAATGTTTCCAGCTGTGGAAATGAGCAGGATACTTTCTGATCATTGCAGACTTCCCCAAATCCTCTGCTAAGAAAGCCTTATTACTTTTTTATTTCTAAATAATATCCCACATTACTAAGTGACATTTTTCACACTGGTCAATTAGGATCTGATTTAATTTAGAAACCAGTACGCCAAGGTCATGCTTCTCCCAAGAGCACGGTACATTGGACTCATTATCACCATTTGTAAATCTTAAGCTTTTTCTACTAGTCTGTGTTATTTGTTGGATATTGCCTGTCTCTAGTTGAGGCTCGGGGTTATTTTAGAAGCTTTAAAACGGCTGCATATATTTAAACCCATTTCCCAAGCACTCCTCTGTTTGTAATTATAGCTTATTTCCCTCTTCCTTTTTTTCCTCCAAAGTAAAAAGTCAGGCATTTAAAAATCTCCTTCAAGAACTTGGACTGAAGTAAACCTTGTTAGAAGGTGTATTGTTTGTACAAAAATGAAAGAAAAACCTAGTCTTCTAATGTCAACCTTGTTACCAATTTTCCCTTTGCGCAGTTCTAATAAAAGAAATATGTATGTACTCTTGAACTAGAGACACTCCAGGGATGAGAAATTAAATAGACTGGCTCAAAGCAACCTGGATACAAACAGATGGACAAATGCTAGCTCTTCAGTTGCACCATTCCGTGGGGTTTCTTTTTGCCAATTTGAAGGTCTCTGAGGATGAGAGCCTTTACACCTGACACATCTGTGCTCTAGATCCCCTGCCTTTTAAATGACTTTTTTGAGTGTTATTGGAAACAGAAACATTAAGATAATGGCAGGCATGACAGTGAAGCATGCTCAAGAGAAGCGAAATAAATTAAATCAATTAGTATCATAAATACTGGTTCCGTTTTCGCATGTTTTTAGCATGTGCTACATATATACACAACACCCTGAGGTTCCAAGTATATTAAATGATTTGCTTTCATCAGATACCAACAATTAAAAGAAAAACACAGAGGTATTTCTATTTTTTTCTATTCTCAATCCTTTTCTCTTTTCAATATCACCTGAATTTATGAAATGCATCGGAACAAAAATGCTTCAATACAATCCATTGCTTGCGTAAATAAAAAAAAAATCCAGATACAACAACAGTGGTTTAAATAAACCTACTTAATAGAAAACTGCATGTTCTAATTTAATAGATTTAATAAAAACTCACTTGTATCCCAGTATAAATGAAGACAAAATGAGCATGACCAGCAGCTCCGTTCAAATAGGCACTAGCAGAATGTATCATTTTGAGGTCAGCTGTCATTCTGTTTGAATGGGTCCCTGAACAGATCACAGAGCAGATGGAAAAGGACAGTGTGACATGACTCTCTGACTTAATTATAACATTATCAAGACAGCATATGGACTTTGTATGTACTAAAGAATTTTATTCAGTGAATTTATTTGCACATAAATTCTGTGATGTGCTTCATTTGGTTTTATGCTACCTTCAATATTTATATTTCATTTTAATTGAATCATTTTTATCTATGGATTAATAGGTCAGGCTGTTCTACCAATTACAGCTGACTCTTGAAGCCCGTATTTTTTTAAAGTGGTGAATTTAAATTTATGTCTTACTCAAGATTACTCAATTTAGAACAAGATTTCAGTAGCTCCCACAGCAATCATTCCTAAAATTAAAGGGAAAGTCTTAATGACTAGGTTTGTCACACCTTTGGAGGTTCAAAAAGAGCTCCCATCTTTTATTTTTGTTTCTGTTTTTTTAAAAAAAAAGTACTGGTCTGCTATTTAGGAAAAGTGCACAACAGGGCCACAAAACCCCAGAGAAAACTCAATCAGTTTTGTGGGAAACACATCACCTTACAACCCATCCAAAAGTCGAATCTTTGGGAGTTACAGATCTAATTCATTGAAAAAAGGACGTTGAGAGCTCCAGGATTTTCCTGCAAATCTGTCCTATGAAACTCTGCATGGACATGGTATGCATCACTAGAAAATAATTTAAACCTTCTGCAGACATTGGGGAGTATAGTCTAAGTGCTAAATTTAGGTGACAGCACAGATAAAACAGGAAGTGAAATACTGCCAAAAGAAAGCAGCCCTTGACTTGGTCAAAGCCAGAATTTAGATCCACAGTCCACAATATATCAGAAGTTGTAATTTAACTCGATTCCCAGAAGAGCAATAAAATGGTGGCTTGAGAAGAGGGCAGTAACATCACATATATACCAGCCTTGCTTCCTACTCCAAAGGATCTTGCTCTTGATCTTTGCGAAAGGCAGATTTAATTTGAACTCAAATAATTATTAAGGCAGAGAGATAAATGCATAATGCTCTGATGACGAATATTTAAAGGTTAGTTCATTTATTTAAAATGGCTAGAATAATTCAAATGAGAGAGTAACTCTTTTTCACCTATATAGAGACACATATATTTCTTGAAGTTTTACGCCCATTCTTCCTATGTGAGGACATTGGAGGGTCTGAATGTAAGTGTCTAGGACACGCTCATAAAGGACTTTCTAATTTAAGTGAACTTTCCTTTTTCATCATAAAGATGTCTCACCAGAGTTCACAGATCTACTGTGACAGTGTCAGAATAAGCAGCACAGCCTCTAGTATCAAACTGTCTAGTTTGAGGCTCAACTAAACACTTAAGAGACATGAGACCATAGACAGGTCTAAGTCTAAATTTTCTTCTCAGTAAAAACTGAAAAAATACAATATCTCTGTTATATGCTTGATTCTCAAGACTAAATCAGTTTACACAATATGCCTGAAGAGAGTGTCATAAATGTAGCTGTTTCAATTACAAAAGTCATTTAATTACCAGAGTCAGTCTTTATCACTGTTATAATTACAATAATGGCCTTTTCTAATAGACTGGTCAAGTTGTCTGCAGTACTAACTATTCTATCTTAAACTTCAGTGCTCATGTTGTACATTTTTTGTGTACCATAGCTGCACGGATTTTGTTCGCACCTTTTCCTCCAACACTGCCTGGGTTAACATACTTGGAGTGAGTTAATCTTTGCCTGGAAAAAGCCAATTTGACTTCCTTCAAAATTCAAATAAAGAGAAAAGGGAAAAAAAACATATTAAGACAAGAATAAATGCCGCAGCAACCTAAAGCTCTTGCTGAGCTAAAAGTATGGGAGAATAAACATTAAGAGCCAGACAGAAAGCCATTTTGCAGAATCTAGGGTCATGTCGCTGTTTTGAAAGAAGCACAAATGACAAACTGTGTGGTTCCAGAATGCCAGAAACAGGGAGATGTGATGACTGATAATTTCTTGTTCCTATGTAATAAGGTTTCATATAACTCCCTTTACCCTCAAAATATATTTTCCTTTACACATCTGAAATTAAATTCTTCTTGCTTATATTCTCATTCCCTTTAAACACAGCCTAGGTTCTCTTCAGTGAGATATACATTGTTCAAGTTGATTTACTGAGTTCTGTAAAACACATCAGATGTCCATTGGGAGAGAACTTATAGCTCAAAACTTGGCTATACCACAGGTCAGTGTGTCCTAAGAAACAAAAAAGATGAAGTGAGCCTGGTATCTCTCTAAGACTGCCATTCATATATGACATGTTCCCGAGAAACAAGTTTTAAAATCCAGTGTACTATTAGCTTGCCAAAAGCATAACTTATATTTACATAATTTCAGACAGCAAAGAAAAAACAGAATCACACATGTACTTTAGTTCCTACATGTCATTTCTCTCTTTCCCTCCCTAGTATCCTTCCCTCTCTTACCCTTTCCTACTCCATGTGTGTGTGCATGCACGCATGACCATGCATATGAATTATCAGAAATGAAAGGGGAGTGAAATCTAGAGTATTGTGAAAGTTAGAAAAGTATTCTACCACTGAGCAACACCATAGTCCTTTTTAAATTATTGAGACAGAGTTTCAGTTGCCCAGCCTGGCCTTGAACCTGCAATTCTTCTTACTCAGCTGGAATTAAAGGTACGCAATAACACATTGGGCTATGCATTGCCATTTTTGCTTTTTTGTTAGAGTTGTATACCATATGTTGTTTTGAGCTATTGACATGATGGACATTTTGTAATATACTCACACATCTCTGCTGACAGGGGAATAGCTATCTGTGCGTGCCATCCTCAAACAGAAAAATCAGCTATCATTTAAACATCAAACCTGGACAAATGAAAAGCACTTAATACATTCACAAATATGCCTGCAAATTGAGGGCAATTTGTGTTAGAACTAAATGTTCTCCACAGAAGTGATTCATATGAATTGTCTGAGCAGACCACCATTATATTTTTGCTACCTCAGCTCTGTGGATATGTTTTAGAATTCTAAGTTATCCAAGTAAAGAAAAGGAAATAAAGAGCAGAAGATAATACAAAAGCCCCAAACCTCCATGGCTTTAAACACAATGTCTATTGTTCTTCTGAAAAATACATTGCTTTTCATTTGTCCAGTCAGTCCTTAGCTACCACTAGCTGCTGCCCACATGAAAACAAGGGAGAGTAGCTGTCGGATAGTATTTTTTTTTCTCTCATCTCACCCCAAGCCCTAGGGCCACAGGATCTTTTCAATATTGCCTTCTTCACCTGTTGGGGCTAACAACCCTGACAGAGACAAACTTCTCACTTTGACAGCTTTCTGATTCTGGATTACCAAAGATCCCATTAAAATTGTCTGTTAATTCTTATTCAAATTCATGGTACACATTCTGGTTGCTATCATGGTGTGAGAACTTACTTTCCTTAAATCATGACTTTGGAATTTCTGCTCAAACATTCATTGAGATTTATGAATGTAAATAAGAACTTTGAGTCTGTCAGGCAAGAATTAAAAATAATTCCAAAGAACAGTTTGTTTCTGCCTTTATTCTACATAGTTCTGCAAGATAGGAATTGGATTACTATACTTCATGCATTGAAGTGATACTAAGCATCTTAATCCTTCAAGCTTAAAACCTCGGACTCTGGCTTCTTCTTTTCCAGCAATACAGTTGAGTTACTCTTACTGTATCCTTCCTAGGAGCAGTGAAAGCTGGTTGAGATAAAAGACTACTGACTCCAGGCCTGAGTCAATCCCATCATGTACAGAGTTCCTAACTACGCATATTTGGGAAAGACAATAATGATTCTTCCTCCTCATCCTTTGGGATAAGCCCGGGGTATTATATCTCTTCTATTAGAACCAAGATATTAAGAAAATGGCAAGAGTTAGAGTTCAAGACGAGCCTGGTCTACAAGAGCTAGTTCCAGGACAGGCTCCAAAACCACAGAGAAACCCTGTCTCGAAAAACCAAAAAAAAAAAAAAAAATGGCAAGAGAACCTCATACAAAAAGTACTAATTCCCAAAACATATTGTTACACTCCCTCTACCACATTAGTCTCCTATCTCAACTTTAATCAAATCCACTGGTTTCTGACAAACAATTGAACAATTTGATATTAATGAAAAAATAATTCATCTTTGCATATATACTGCTGTACAAGAGTATAAGATCAAGTTCAGCCAAATCCTGAAATATACGGGGTAGATGATCTCCAGGACCCACCTTATACTGAGGAGTTACTGATGGTTGCGGTAGAAGGAGAATCATTTTTAGTGAGAATATAGAGTCACTATACATTCCCTATGCTCTAGTGAATTTACTGTGCACCCATATATGTATAAGAAGCATTAAGTTGATTTGGTGGTTGTCAAAAGAAATGACCTGAAGTCAGGAGGTGGGTCTGTATGATAGAGGAATGTGGAGGAAGTAGGGAGCAGAAGTGGGGAGTAGATACTATCATATTTTATTAGATGCCTGAATGGAATTCTCAAGAATAAAGAAAAATAGTTCTTCAGAAATATTTTGATAATTCTTCTCAGGACCTAAAAGAAACTGAAATTTTCTTATGAGTACATTTGGTAGCAATGTTAAGTCGGCCAAGAAGAACTGGGGCTCCAGATAGGATTTATTCTGTGAGCTTGACAATAAAAGGCAAGAAAACCCTTGCTCTATAACTTTTATTTCCTAGGAAAGTAAGCTCTCTACTAGAACAGTTTTCTTGGCAAGAATTTTTAAAGTTCAAACGTATACTTGAATTAAAAAGGGTATTTCAAACTTCAGTCATATCTCAAATATTTTCACAGGGTTTTTCTACTCTGTAGATGAGTTACAGAGATTCTTGTATTCCATCGCACTTTCCATGGATCTTAGACATGCCTCTCAACTGCCTCCATGCCAATTCACACCTTTTCTAGTCTCACCGGATATGTATGAACAGTGTGTCTACCAAGTCATATAGGAGAAAGACAACTGTACATAGAAGGGCCAATCTGCCCAGAAAAAATTACATGTCACATTTTAAAATTCTACTTATGTAAGTATATACGAATGATGATAACATCTGCTGAATACTAAGTGCTACAAATGTGCTAGACTCTTTGTATATAATTTCTCTAATATTTTTGTTTTACAAATGTTCAAGCTAACTATTATCATCTTCACGTTTTAGATCAAACAGTGGAAGTCCAGATCAATTTAGCTAATTTCTCAGAAGCTCATGGCTCATGAGCAGAGTTTTATATTTTGACCCCTACAGTGTTTCAATGGATTCCTGCTATGTTTCAGGCATTATATATGATACTTCTCATGTAGTGCCATATTTAAGGTTCATATTTCTAGATGTTCCTAAGCAAGTCTGAATTTCAACAAGAAAATGGTAAATTCTAAAACTTAAGAGTAATCTTTAAGTCAATACTATGCCCTCCATGCTCAGGAAGTCAAAGCTTCCTGCATTCCCAACACACTGGGGTAGAGTTCCTACCCTTCAGAGTAGGACAGGGATTCTCATTCATGAAGCAATGCAAGGCATGGTTAATTCAGAAAATCAGTGCTATACCTAAGATTTTGTGTGGTGCTACCTTTGCAATTATTTTATACCTGGGTTATAGTATTTTGACTCCCATGAGGTGGAATTATACATACCAATGACTCTATAAATTTGGGGTCATGATGATGTCACCATATACATTTGACACCTAACATTTGGTGTATGAGTTCACAATTAAAGCTGTTTGCCTGTGGTTTTTTAGCCAATGAGCCAGGCCAGAGCTGCACGTGGGGATCAAACCTGGGGATTGACCTGGATAGGCTTTTTTTTTCTTTTTTTCCCAAGTCTCTGAGTGAGTTTGGAATTTTCCTGTTGTTGCCACTCTGAAACAGTTTCCAGCTGCCACCCAAACTCCAGAAGCACTCGGGCTCCAAATGCCACAGAACTTACCATCTCACCAGCCCTAAATTGGCTGGTTCTGCCTCCAGGCAGCCCCCCACCACTCGTGATTTTTCCTAATAATCCCCTGTGTGTTGTTTAGACAACAGGCTCTCTCTCTCAACACCCTGGGTTGCAGGTTCTCCATGAACCCTCTTCTCAGGATGCTGCCAAGCTAGGTAGCTGCTTTGAAATCCAGTCAGGCTTTTACAGGCAATAAGCTTCACATCTTCATCAACATCATTGGTATGGTATATTTGGTAAGAAAATTGGGAATTATTAAATGGAGGAATTGTTTAATAGAGATGGGGGAAAACATTACAATGGAAGGATTTGTGTTTCTCTATGATAACTCGCTAGGCAGTTTGAAAATGGAATGATTAAATGAGAGGATATCTAATTTAGATGGGATTTATCTAACATCAGCTTTATCATTTTTGTCTTATCACTAAAAAGTGGTTAATTTGCATGCTAAGATAGAGGCCTTAGAAAAACCTAATAAAACAAATCACAGAAATATTCAAACTTAGAAGAATTTAATTGGGGTCCAATTTCAGCATTGCATTACAAGAATAAAGAGGAACAGCCTAAGGTTTTCAACAACTAACCTTAATATATCCAGTAATCTTACAGGAATTGCCAAATGGCAGAGGTTCTGTTCTGGCTAACTGGTCTCCTGTGCCAATTTAAGAAGATTTAAGAAGATTCAAGGAAGCAATAGCCTCATATGACATGCATTCTCTTTTGTAAAGCAAATGTTAAACTCATGGTCAGTTTGCAACAGAATTATCCCTAAAGATTAGAAAGAACTAGTTAAAGGTGTTAAAGAGCCAGGTCCACAATTACAATAGTGTTTGTAGCTCAAAGAAGAGACTAAGATTATTGAACAATGGAGTAAAGCCAGAAGTAGGGGAATCTCCCAAATCAAATTCTTGGAGAAAGAGACTATGCTACTATAGAAAGGCAAGCTGTATATGATGACCACACCCTTCATTTACGCTGCACAGTAGATTTGAATTCTTGGGACAGAATTGGAGAAGTAGGAAAGAAAATTGAGTCATTTAATAAAGTCATACAGTACCCAAAGGAAGTCTTTATGGATTTCTCACGAAGATTGACTACAGCAGTAAATAGAATGATATCAAATTCAGAAGCTAGGCAAATAATAATTGCTTCTCTGACTTTTGAAAATGTCAATTCTTTATGTAAAAGGATATTAGGATGTTAAAGATAAGGTTAACATCTTTGGAGGAATGGATCTGAGATACAATTAATATTTAGTCTCATGACCATAATGATGAATGGAGAGGAGAGATGATTTCCAGAGGTTTGAGTAAAATCCAAATGTCAAATGTTATAATTATGGCAAACAAGGACACCTTAAAAGGGACTGTAGACAAGGTGTTCCTAGAAACAATGATATTTCAAAGCATAACCCATCTAGAATGTCCCTCAAGTTTTGGTTAAGAAAAAAGTATAGCAAAGGCAAGCATTGGACTAATGAATTAGGTCATCTTTTGCCATAGAAAAACTTCATGAGGGGCCTCTTGAAGGCCCATATGCCAAATCCAGTTCATTTCTTTCTTGCCATCATAGAGGAAACTCCTTCTCAGACCAATTGAAGACCCTAACGCCTATTGCAAGAAGCCATACTGCTTTGAATGATAGAACAGCTATAGAAGAGAGAACAAAAAATTCAGAAGAAACCATGAAGCAAGTATTTTGGCAAACTTCTATAAATGAACAAAGACCAAAATTAAAAAAAAGATATTGTTATTGAAGGTCTGCTAGATAAAGATATAGATGTAACAATAATTTCATCAGAATATTGCCATCCAAATTTACCTCTTCAGGATATTTATGTTCAGTTTATAAGGATCAGAATTTTATCTCAGTTAAAGCAGAGAATAAAGTGGGTTGAATATATAGGGCCAGAAGGACAGAAAGGAATAGTAAAAACATAGCAATAAATTTTTAGAAGTGTGATTTATTACAGCAATGCAATATTCAGATTAACATTTTACCAATCTTAGAAACAAACTATAAATTAATATATGTTTCTTGGAAAAATATTAATTTTTTTATAAAGAACAGTCACCTACCACTCAGGTTGTACAAGAACAGGACACAACAGTTGCTGATATTTTAAAGGCACCAACAGTCCTACCTTTAAAGTGGTTGTTAGACAAACTGAATGGGTTAAGCAATGGTCTTTAACAAGAAAGAAACTACAGGCTCTAGAACAGCTGGTACAGGTGGAACTAGATGCTCAGAATATTGAAGAATCAATCAGCCCTCGCAATTCTCCTGTATTTGTTAAAAAGAAATCTAGAAAATAGAGAATGGTGACAGATCTAAGAGTTATTAATAAGGTGACTCAGACAATGGTCTCTTTACCATGTGGAAATCTTTTGCAATAAAAATAAATAAAAAGTCACCTATTACAGTCTAACATATTGTAGTAAGGAGCTGCCGGCCGCTTCCCACCACCTGGGAGGGCTCCTGGCCATCGGCTAGCTTTACCCAAAATAATTACATGGAAACTGTATTTTTTTAAACACTGCCTGGCCCATTAGTTCTAGCCTCTTATTGGTTAATTCTCACATCTTTCTTTAACCCATATTTAATAATCAGTGTAGCACCATGAGGTGTGGCTTACCAGGAAAGATCTTAACCTGCATCTGTATCAGGTGGGAGAATCATGGTGACTGCCTGACTCGGCTTCTTTCTCCCAGCATTCTGTTCTGTCTACTCCACCCACCTAAGGGCTGGCCTATCAAATGGGCCAAGGCAGTTTCTTTATTAACCAATCAAAGTAACTCCTCCATCAACGTATAGTCACAATAGGTATGTTGTCAAGGTCAAACAGAGATATATTTTAAATAGGTAAGTCATCTTCAAACACTTCAGAGATCACAAAATGTGGCATTTCAGATGTTTTAATAATATTGGTTTTTTTTATGACAATGAGACATGTCTGTGCCTCATAGCACCAATGTCCTTTAGAAAAGATGATGGACATCTAAGAAACTCCACTTGGAGTTTACTTTCTTTGGGGAGAACTAAGACACTGGGCAAGAAAGTGCCCTTGCTTCTACTGCTGAAGTATGCTGTCCTAATGAGACAAAAAGACACAAAAGAGAGTGACTGCCAAACCTTTCCCAGACAAGGCAGGACAGCCCTTCAAAAACACCACATCATAGAAAAGTCTGTCAGATAGTGTAGGCCTGTAGGCTGAATATGGATGCCCATACATTGCAGAGGAATTTTTGGGTCACTCTCCAGGCATCCAGGTATTTCTTTCATTTCTCACATTTTGTGGAATTTGTTTGCTAGCACTTCCTGCTTACTCAGTTAATATTATTTCTTTCTTGGGTCTCTGAGGGAGTTGAAGACTAAATAGTTATGGTTTTCCTTGTTTACATGACAGATAGCAAATTATAATAGAAATCAAACTAGGTACAGGACCTTGGACTCACCAAGATAGGCTAAATATGTAGTATTTTCTCTGAATTTATAAAATACAAATGGACTAAACACTGTTGATGTATTTATTGCCTATATACATTTTATATAGTTAGTATACTTATTATATACAGTTTTTTATATTAGTTATAGGTTTCTTTTTTATTTTAGACAAAAAGGGAAAACAGTGATATTTCATTTATATTTTAATAAATAAAGCTTGATTGAAAAACAGAATACAAAACAGTCATAGTAGTCAGCCATACAGGCTAGGCAGTGTGGCTCACACCTTTATCCCAGCAGCCACACTAGTTAGACATAGAGGCCGGTTAGTAGTGGTGCACACCTTTAATCCTAGCACTAGAGAGGAATATAAGGCAGGATAAGACCAGAGCTCACTCTTTATAATCTGAAGATTTCATGGAGGTAAGTGCTTTCTAGTGGCTTGGCTTCTTTTGTTATTCTGGTCTTCAGGTTGAACCCCAATATCTGTCTTTGGGTTTTTATTAATCATGCTACAGCACCATTGTTTCTCTGATACTGTTATAACAGGATCTTTCTGTAATGTCTTCAACTTTGCTGGATCTCCTGTATTCTGGCACTGTAATTAGAAGAGGGGGCCTTAATTTATTAATTACATTCAGGAATTACCATTCCTTTTCCTTGGACAATAGATCCTATCTGTATTTGGATAGCTAATTTATTTCCTTATTGTTACAGTCTTTACGTTACATTTTTTGTGTTTTTTACTAAACATGCTTTCTTTTCCCCCATTCCTTTCAGTTTACCACATAGACTCTTATTCTTCAAAATTTAAGGTTTATTCTCAATTTAAAAATTTAACCTTTAATTCATTACTTTTTTAGTTCTTACTTCACATAGCCAAGGAAAACTTGGCTGTTCATCTAAATTCATTTTAGATATCTCCACAGGCAAATACCCAATACCATTACTCCAAAAATCTACCTTCAGTAAAACACTAAAACATAAATACATTTCAGTTTGTGTGTGCATGCATGTGTGTATCTGTGTGTGTGCGTGTGTGTGTGTGTGTGTGTGTGTGTGTGTGTGCATGTAAATTATAGCAGGATGGACTTTCTTCCACTGTCCAGTAACATGTCACTCATTTCTATCTGAGATCTTATCAGAATATACATTAGGTTCCATAATTAAGTCAATACTCTGACCAGCATATGAAACATGCCCTAAGATTACTAGGGCACTTTCTTCACATTTCTGCACCCTCACCAGAATAGCCTTTAATGGTCCAGTGATGGCTATGTCCTTTTTGTTCGCTTGTTTGTCTTTATTATATTGTTCAGCATATATGTCAATAGTCTTCTGCTTTTATCTATCATCTAGACCTATAAGCACTTCCATGTTTCTAGGTATTTGTTACAATGCTAACATCACTTCCAGTACCAACATCTCTTAAGGAAGCTATAACAAAACAACATATAACAGAACTGGGTAGCTTCCAAAGAAAAGAAACAAGTCAAAGATAATGCTGCTACAAAAAACAACTTCTGCTTGTTATAACCCCCTAAAGATATATATCGATCTTCTCTCAATAACTTCATTTGGTAGAAAAGTTGATTCTCTGGAGTGTATTTTTTAAGGGTAATAATCCTTTGGATGGGGATTACTTATCAATATGATTATGATGAACTACTTACAACCCACCCTCAAGGTCATCACCTCAGATGTTAAGATTTCAACGTATGAATGAAGGGGATACACATTTAATCCATTGCACTAGCTTCCCCCAAAAGAAAATGAATCTCAAAGAAATTAAAGAATATGCCCAAGATCAGGTAACCAGTAAGTACTAGTGAGAAAATTTAGTTTATCTGTGTCTTCTTCTAAAGCCCTCTTCACTGTGTACATTATTAACTATATATTCACATACACCACAATTATCAAGGAAGTATAAACAAACAAACATAATATTTGTAACCATCCCTCAAACTTGAAGTATGGTAAGAAGTAAAAGGATCTGCATAAATAACAAAGGGGAAACCCTCCCCTTTTTTCAATATTGGTCATGTTGTCTTATACAGTATTTAAAAAGTAACCAATACAGGTAGGAATTCAAAAGTAATAGTTAGCATTTAAAGCAAGGTGCCATTTAGTCAAAGTGTAACTTATTAATCAGAGGCAGAGTAAATAGGAATACATTTCTGGAAAACTGGCAGTTTAGTCAACCACATTTTGCTATACATGGGCACTTAGGTAACATGCTCATGAATAACAAAGTTATTTGTTTATACTCTTCCACATCTAGATCTCCCTTCACTAACCACTCTGGACATACAGAGTAGTGCTTAGTCACACTTCAATGAAGGGATACTTAAAGCCTCATAATGTAGTTATATGTAGTGTAGGAATTGAGAAGAGAGAGTAGAAGAATGTCATTTTCACTTAGCATGAGTTATTCAGAATAATGCCCAATAGTAATATAAAATAGCATCACCACTGTCCGTGATGAAACTCTCCAGGGTGATAGCTAAGCTCATTTCATGCAGATTGCCTTGTTTCCTGTTTGCTGATAGTGAGACCATGGAGAGTGTACCGATAATAGAGTTGTGATATGTAAAGAGAGATTTGTGTCATCCTCATGTAATTATAGATGTTTGCCCTTATGTCAGTCATTACAGATGCACAGTTAGCTGCAAAGATACTTGTCTTTACTTATAAGAGGTGAGATATATGCACAATGACTTTTTCTAATATTTGTGTATTTTTAAAGCCTAGAAATCTTTGAAACGTCCCTTCTAATGTAGAACTGCAACCAGAATCGATAGGGTTTTGATAACATGATCTTTTCTCAAAAATAAAAATGACAACTGAACATGTATAATTCCCTTAAGGATTTTTTCCATCCTTGAGGGCACATGGAAAACCATAGGCAGACATTTCCTTCATTTCTCCCTTGGATGCAGAGAGGATGCCTGCATCTGTTGCTATGTGGAAGTTGACTGACACTTAATTACATTGCTCTTGATAGATTAGTGGCTAACGGAAACACAAGAACATGCATAAATTCAAGCAGGTGCACTATGCAGATCCATGGATGTTCTGTAAATTTCCCGAATTATCTTATTCAACTAATTTCTATTCACTTTTTAATATACCTTTATGAGACATACTATCATTCATGCAGATCATGATATAATCCAAGCTCCAGAGTTTTAATAATTACCTTTTAACCTACTAAAACCCAATTTTAATTGTCTACAAAACACATTGAAAGTTTAATGAAAACCTGGGTAAATGGGCCTGTCAAAACCGTGCAGTGGCGAAAGGTGCCTGTTGCCAAACCAGAGTACCTGAAACTTGATCCCTGGGAAAAAGAGAGAAATGTTTCCCAAAGGTGTTCCTCAGACATTTAATTATTTGGTAAATCTATGAACAGTAGAATTGCTTTGTCACAGTTTTTACAGAAAAATGTACAATAGGGAAAATACATAATCAATCACCATTCTTTTCTTTAATCAAGGCTCTGTGAATAAAAGTAAATAAAACAAAAATTGGAAAATTCCCAATGGTCTCAATATACTCACTTTAAAGAAAATTAATGGTTTTCCTAGAAGCAAGTACTCCTGTAGTTAAAATGTCTGTAGACTAATTTAACTTGCCCCAGGCTTATGGGTAATAGAATTACTCACTCATGCTTTGGGAAAGGTACTCTCCCATAAAAGTGCATAGAGATAGTGAGGTTTGGGGCCAAAATCATTCAAATTTGAACAGTTTAAGTTGCCAGAAGTTGAATTAGTTCATTGGCCTAGGATGTGTCTTAGTAAAGTACAGCACTATCAAAATTCCTCTTATAATACTTAAGTAGCATCACTGTCTTAATTGCTTTCTTTTCATGCATGGAAGCATGAAAAATGAGACCAGCCATTAATTTATGTCATCTAAAGAGAGATTCAGAAAGAGTGCATTTGGTGTCTACCATATAATTTCCGTCCTTCATGCTCAGTTTCAAAACAACAACTAAAAAATGCCCAAGAAAACTTCATAAGTTAATTAGGAGTCAGAAATATTTTCTGAAGACTGTCAATGTAGGGGTACTCATTACTTTGCCTGGGAACCGCCCATGCTATTCTAATACCATTAGTAGATCAAGAAACTTGAAACATTTTTTCCAGGCAGCTAATTACTCATCTGTGCGAAATGTTGCCATTGTTTTCTCTGATCTACGAATGGATGTTATTTGATTGGGTCTTGGAGTGAAATTCAGTTGAAAAAAGTTAAATGCGTTCTGCCACAATAATTTATTAGAATATAGTTTGTTAAGAGGTAGTGAACTTTTTTCATCTCAACTTCATAGTTCAGGTATGATTAGCATGATTAATATCAACATGGGGCAGAGTATCACCAACAAGGGCAGAGGCCACTACCCTCTGCAACCAAGACACCTTTCCATACACTTTTACTTTAAACAGGCTGATTCCAACAAGTGGGAGGAAATTCAGAAAATGTCCATCATACTTTATTAAAAAGTACTTGTCACTATGTTTGGGGTTTTGATCCTACTGCACGTACTGGCTTTGGGGGAGCCTAGGCAGTTTGGATGCTCACCTTACTAGACCTGGATGGAGGTGGGCGGTCCTTGGACTTCCCACAGGTCAGGGAACCCTGATTGCTCTTCGAGCAGATGAGGGAGGGGGATTTGATCGGGGGAGGGGGAGAGAAATGGGAGGCGGTGGCGGGGAGGAGGCAGAAATCCTTAATAAATAAATAAATTAAAAAAAATAAAAATAAGTACTTGTCAATAGTAGTTGAAGAGAATATTTAAGTTACTGAACTATTTAAATCACTTTTTAATGGAAACTGTTTCCTAGCCTAGCCTTCAGACAGGGTTAAACAACAATTTGTAAGCAGAGGTTGTGGAGACTTCCCGGTAAAATTCATGAGAAGACTGACATGGCTGTGTATAATGGAACAACTCTGAAATGAGATCGAGTGGACAAAGGCTTTTGTATTGATAAGGTCATTCATTTATTTCCGGGTCTTAGAGTGACTTGTCCACTAAGCTTCCATTTTCTCATACTTGAAGTTATTAGAGTAGCAAGAAAGACCCAGTAAAGGAAAACTCCTGGTGAAGAAAATAGAATCTCTGGCATAAGTGCGAACCTAATATTCCCATTGGTCTGATTCAATCACCTAGCCAAGAGAACAACCCTAGGAAAGAGGGTGCACCTAAGCCACTCTAAAGAGTTGGTGAAATAATTATCCCTTTAATTCAGATGATGTATTTTCCTTCTCAGAACCCTAACTTCTAGTTACTGGTCCTCAGAAATGCAGCTTCATAAGCCTGACAGCTTTTCTGAATTAATTTTAAAAAGTCTATCCTTTTCTCCTAGCGCCTCTGAGTTGCTTTCCCTAAAACTTTGGACTTTACTCTTTCTCTAAAGCTCCAGTCTCCACCATGTGACTGCTTATATTCCATATGACTGATCTCCTTTCTGGCCTAACGCAAATAACATGGCTTTTTCTCTTTCTTGTCTCCACATCCCTCCACTTGGCAGCTGCCAACATTGCAGCTTGTCTTCTTTGGAACTATTCTTGGTAACTCCCGTAAAATTGTCTTCCAGCTTCCACTGGAGTCTGTTCACAAAGCCTTTCTTAACAAGACAAAGAACAACAAGAAGAGACACTCATTTCCCTGATATTACCTGGCAACCACAGAGGGACACTCCAAAGTGTCCACTAACAAAGTAAGGTACCTGAATTACTTAATTTTTAAAAGATCTTTTCAAAATAGAAGATAATACACTGTCTTTCTCAGGTAGTTATGAAAAGACTAATAGAAAATTGATTAAATTAGTATAAGCAAAGTAAGGATGCACTATCAGTTTCACCTTTTTTTCAACAGCACAGCTCAGTGAGGATAAGATTCATGTATATTAACATTTAAAGTCTACAATAGGGATTTTCATATGATAATGAAAAAAAGTGTACTTCTGACACCACTATGTATGTTTTATAACTTTTACATCTCTCCAAAAAGTAACCCCATATTTTTTGGCAGTTTCTTCCTGCTCTACCTTCACAGCCTGTGTAAAACTCAAACCTATACTCTCTCCCTATAGATTGACCTATACCAAGCATTTCTTACAAAACTAATCAATCATACAATGTGTGGTCTTTGGAGATGCATTTCTTTCATTTTGTCCAGTTTCCAGAATTTATTCATGCTTTATAATGAATTAATATTTCATTCTTTATTGTGGCTAAATAATATCCCATTGTATAGGTATATCACATTTGTTTATCAACTTAACAGAGGATATTACTAAGTACTTTGGTACAATTATGAATGATGATGCTATACACATTTTTGTAAAAATAATTTGTAACATATATTCAGAATGTGCCTGGTATTTTGCTTGATGGATAAGACAAACACCATCTCTGTCTGTTCTCATATACTTGCATAGTAACAGTGAGTTGGAAGATATACTGACCAAGTAATAAGTTTTATTATGCCAAAGATTAAGAAGAGTATACAGCATAGAGCTTTGACTAATATTCCTTGTAATTTTTAGAAAAATAGAAGAAATCTTCTAAGGGGATTTTTGAAAGAGCAACTCTAAGGGAAAGTTGAAGAGTACTTCACAGAAGTCCAAGACATGCAGTGCCCCAAGAAATGTGTGTTCAATTCTAGAGCTCATCAAATTTATTGACTAGATTACTTGTTCTTTTGTTGTTTATTTTTGAGTACTTTATGAATTTTGATACTAACCCGCTGATGGATGTTTATTTGGCAAAGAAATATTTTTTATTTTATAGGCACATTTTTCACTTGATTCAGTGTTTCTTGTGGAGAAGACATTTCTGAAAAAAACACAAATGGCCAATAAGTAAACATTAAAATTATTTAACATATTTAGCCATTGAAGAAATGTAAATTAAAACTACATGCTACCCTAGTAAGAATGGCTGTGATCAAGAAAATTAACAATAACAAATGCTGGGAAGATTCAGGTGAAAGGGATCTCTTAAACACTGATGATAGGGATATTTACTTATGCAGATCTATGGAAATCATTAAAAAATAAAATTACCATATAATCTAGGTGTACTACTTCTGGGTATATGACTGAAGGATGCTAAGTCAGCACATAACCAAAATACCTGTAAATCTATGTTTACTCTGGAAGTATTCACAGCAGCCCAGTTTTGGAACCACCCAGAATGTACATGAGAAATGGGCAAGTTTTGTATGTGGTTATGTGGTGTGTATCTATGTATGTTTGTGCGTGCATGTGAGTGTGTGTGCGTGTGTGTGTGTGTGAGAGAGAGAGAGAGAGAGAGAGAGAGAGAGAGAGAGAACAGTTATATTTATTTATGAAGACAAATAAACTTCTGTAAGAAAGTAGGTGGGACTAGAAATGGAGAACATCATATTAAGACATCAAGTCAGATTCAGGGAAGAAAAATGTTGCATTTTTCACTAATGCACAAAACCAGATTTCAAATGGACATGAACCAGAAAGGAAGCTAACGGAGAAGAGGAAGTGGAAAATGAAATAAGGGTAGATGATAAGGAGTGTGTGATCAAAGTATAATATATAAATATATTAGAATGTCACAATGAAGCCCATTATTTAGTACAAATAAAATAGGAGAGTAGTTAATCACGATAAACACAGGGACAGTCATACAAAAGAGGATTCAAGAGAGTTCATCTTATTTATAATGAAGACTTTGGTAAGCATATCAAAAAAGAAAAGAAACTTTTTCATTTCCTCTTTATTAAACAGATTTAACAGAAAAACAAAACAAAACACTCAATAGCTAAGAGGAAACACAACTCGCAATTTCTCAAGCTTCGTCAGCACACTACTGACATGGGTGCTTGTTTTCTATGTGAGTACTCAGTGGGGTGATGAGCAATGCTGACCAGTGGCCGAGTTTTCATCTGGGTGCTGATCTCAGTTCTTTAGCCACCACGGCAAAAGTCAATGCGGCAAAGGCAGCAAACGTCCTCAGAACAGTCTCAGGAAAACAGCTTTGACCTTTACTTCCAGGAAGCAATCTTGGGGAGTCTGCGGTTCCCCAAACCATATTGTAAGAACTACAATACAACCTCTGAACTCATGAACTTGTCACATCGAAAGGAACCCAGCATATTACCTGTGGCAGTGCAGCTCAGAGCCAATACCCTGTGCCTGGTACAGGAGTGAGCACTTATCACCTGATGTGAGCTTACTTTCTGTCCTTTCTTTCTTCCTTCCTTCCTTCCTTCCTTCCTTCCTTCCTTCCTTCCTTCCTTCCTT
>NW_004949115.1:4758717-4761450 GCF_000317375.1 Microtus ochrogaster
CTTTCTTTCTTTCTTTCTTTCTTTCTTTCTTTCTTTCTTTCTTTCTTGTTTGTTTGTTAAGACAGGGTTTCTCTGTAGCTTTGGAGCCTCTCTTGGAACTAGCTAGACCAGGCTGGCTTCGAACTCACAAAGATTTGCCTGCCTCTGCCTCCTGAATGCTGGGATTAAAGGTGAGCTTTCTTTAGAATGTCACATTCTACCTGAAACCACAGGTCCAGGTGTGCAAAGTGGGCTCCTCTCCCAACCAGGTGCCGCTTTTCTGTAACACCATGATGCTGGCATCTGAGCAGAGGTGGCGAGAAATTTTCAAAATAGCAAGTTCACTCATACAAAGATAGTTCTGTGCAAAAACACTTTCATTGGCATGTTAAAATATAGGAAACCAGAAATATTCTTTTATGACTTTCAAAATAGTACAAAAGTGATTACTTAATTCAAAGCAAAGAGCCTGTCTCTCATTCTGAAGTAACGAGAAGCTGATAAATGGGGAAATAGTTGAAAGCCAGCTGTTTTCCCAATTTTATTAATACATTATTCCCAGCAACGCTGTTAAATGACTCATCCAAGGTCACTCAACTGGTCAGTAGCAAGCTCCTGAGTCAAGTTCAGATTTTCTAACTTTAAAGAATGAGCTCTTCCACAAAGCCCCATGGCTGCAGTCATTTTCTTTCCATCTCAAGGTACCCACTAAGAGTAAGTACTCCGTAAAGGCTTTGCAAATGGTTTTCTCATTAAGATACTGTGGTAAATGTAAGATCAGGGATGAACTTTTACAACTAGTCCTAAAATAGACAGCTTAACACCATCTGGTCTTTAACATTCTGTATGCCGAATAAAGAGAAAGAGATAAATGACAGCAAATAATGTCTGTTGTTGGAAATGCTCATTGAGAACAGACATGACATTATAGTTAGTTAGACATGAATCTGTGTCCTCTTAGACACGATGCTCTTTAACAGCAAAGGAATTAATTCCATCAACACTTCAGTGACAAACACACTGCTTGGCACAGAGCAAGAAATCAGTAAATTCTTACTGTTTAATAGAAGGAAATATTCTTCAACCTCCAGATCTTTCGTGTGTAGTAGAAGGAAATACATTTCAACTTCCTGATCTTTCCGGTCATATAATAACTACAATTATTACCAGTTACTATTTTATGAAGCTCTATTCTAAGCCACTTGTTGATTTAATTCCATGTAGCATCCCCCAGGCCACAAGCACTGTTACTGCTGCTTTTCATTTGCCATGTGGAATAACTAGGGCTTTGGAAGAGAAAGTAACCCCTCCATGACTGTAAAGGTAGCAGATAAAAGGGTCTGATTTCAGAGTAAAGAAGAGAGCCTGGAAGGTAAGTTCTGACCCTTGAAGACATTTCCTCGTTCAAATGTACTAAGCGCTTCTACAGCACATCCTCTTCTTCCCTAGGTGACACCCACACTAATCAAAGAGCCAAATAGAAGAAGTCTGTGCTATTACCTTTATACCTTTCCATGCATCAGGCCTTCTTAGGTTTCCAAATTTAGTAAGAGTGATATAGACCTATCTTTAAAGAGTGAATGAACAGGTCTTACTACTTTGGATCTGTTAAAATCTGTACCAAAATAGGAAGCTGCTGACTCAAACTACACTACTTGGCTCACTCTGTCGAGTTGTGTTTCTACCACATGCTTTTATTTTTGACCCTTCAAGTCACTTTTCTGCCATGAATGAAATATGGGCACACTTGAGGGACTATGTAGCTGAAAAGGGGTTTGGGGCTAAGGAGCTGTTGGATCTCACTTTACTCAGTAGGAAATCCAGAACTGGACTATACCCACATATACCAAATGGTCATATATTAGGTTCTAGGTATTAAAAGTACAAGGAATCTTTAATATTTGTAGTTTAGTTCAAAATTAAACTGGTTTTTTTACAGGGATTAAATTTAGGATCCACTGAACAAAGGGATGAAATAGGATTTTTAGCAAGGAAACTAGCTCTGAAATCAGAAGTCCCACATCTGGTCTTTGCTTTGAGACGAAACCCTGTGCAACCTTGGAGCAACTAAATTTGCTTTCTAGATTTAGTTTCCTGTTCTGTATCCAAGCAAAGCTAATGGACCGAATGGCAGTAGCGTGAGTGAAAAATATACTGCGGTATTCTCCTGCAGCTCATATAAAGCCTCAGCAAGTGTTTCAGTGTAGTGCATCAAGTTTCAGCATTGAAAACTGACAATGAAATTAATTTTCCACTATTACCTCCTTGACCTAGAATGAGTCCCTTCAGAAGCCTTCTAATCCTCTGAATTCTTCAGTTTAAAAAGGAAAGAAAAATTGTGAGGATTCAATAGGATAATCCACATAGAGTAGCATATTATCTGACATACAGTAAGATTTCAATAAAAACAGTCATTATTATTATCAGTATCTTCATATGCTAGTGGTCCTTATGTATATTTCTATATTGTAACCTCACATAGAGTCATTTCCATACTTCAGATTTACCAGGGATAGTGTCAAGATGAGATGAATTTGTTCAGTTACCTAACAAGATATCAGCATTAGTCAATAGAAGACAACAAGCAAGGTATAGATTTGAGAACATGACAGGCAACATCTGTGCTATCTTGGAACTTTAAATATAATTAGAGGAGCTATAAAACAAATATTTAACTGTAGAATTAAAATTATTCCATGTAGGTTCTAGAGAATAGCGGGTTCTGTGTCTGCCAGGAATGACATGGTTGTTTGT
>NW_004949115.1:4761819-4768018 GCF_000317375.1 Microtus ochrogaster
AAGAGCAATCAGGGTTCCCTGCCCTGTGGGAAGTCCAAGGAACCCCCACCTCCATCCAGGTCTAGTAAGTTGAGCATCCCAAACTGTCTATGGTTTAGTATTCAATAGCATGTTGCCATAGATCTTTTGTTTGCTTGGTTATTTATGCGTTTGTTTGTTTGTTGGGGGTAAGAGGAGGTCTTATTGTGCAGTTTTAGCCAGCCTGGAATTTACTTTATGGACCAAGCTAGCCTTGAACTCACAGAGATCCCTCTTCCTCTGCCCCTACCAGGGTCCCTGCCTCCTAAGTGATCAGACTAATGGCTCATGCCACTATGCCTGGCTAATATAGGTTTTATATTTCCTTCTTTACATAGTGTTCCCTCTCAACCAATGAAAGGTGAATCCTATGAGTAACATTCATGCCTGTTTGATTCCTCAAAACAAACTTAGATCTTAGTATATAGAGCTCAGAATAACTAGGTTATAAAAGATTGTTGTATGAATAATTGAATTAAGAATGATTGAATGAGCCGTATGATGATGGCACAGGCCTTTAATCCCAGCACTCAGGAGGCAGGGGCAAGCAGATTTCTGTGAGTTCAAGGTTAGCCTGGTCTACAAGATCTATTTCCAGGACAGGTTCCAAAGCTACAGAGAAACCCTGTCTAGAAAAGTCAAAAGAAAAATAAAAGAATGATGGAATGAATAAATTAATCAGTGACTCTTCCCTTTCTGGTCCCCTAGTACTACTGTCCATTGCCAAGGCAGTAAACCCTGTGACTGTTCTAGCGTCCAACTAAATGTCTTACTTCTAGTTTGCTCATGAAGGATATTCATATTTATATCCATTGCTTGGCTACTTCGATTCAGCAGGTTTCAAAATAAATTCATCCTCTCCATCCCAATTCTTACCTTCTTGATTCTTTTTTAGATATTATGCCACTCCTGTCAAAATCTGCACACCCAAATGGAGGCACACATATGTGTAACAATAACAGAACTCTCCAAGAAAACATCTGCTTTAACACTTCTCCACAGGATTGTTTTCTGATTTTTTTCTACAAAAGGGAGCACGGCATTATTGAGAGATAATGCGACTTAATCTATTTTCCTCTGATGGTGGAAATAAAAATGTTATAGCCATCTTTAATGGCACATATAGCTGATATCATGAGGACAGGGTCAGAAAAAAGATGTAGTGCTGTTCAGTATGCAACCTTGAGCTACACTCTGACCTGTCTATAAAGAAGGGCCCTAAAGCTTAGACTGCTCTCTCAGAGAAATATTCTCTGCCAAATTCTTCCTGTAGGCACCACAACCACTGGAACCACAAGGTAAATCTGGGTAATTAAGGAAAATTCTAGAAAGGAATCTCTCCAGGAGACTTCTGCACAGGCACTTGAGGACACGCCTATTTGTCCTTCCTTAAGGAACCCACGCAACTCACTTCATCTTTCAGCTGACTCTTAGAATGATAGAAAGAAACTTTGCTTGTCAATGCCTCCTCTGGTGGGACCAACTTGATTTTACTGGAGTAGGTTTGAAAACAACTTTCAGACATTCTGCTCCTAGGAGACACTTAAGTGATTTTCTTGTTCCAAACACCCTACTTCTGCTTTATCAACTGTCAAGCTATAAGGAAGAATATGTATGTCCCGGTTTACATCTTTATATATTCACAGGCCCAGAAGCCCACTTGTATTGCCACACCTATATTTATTATCATTAGTGAACTCTGAGAATTTTCTGGCATTGTGGGTGGGGTTTGTTATTGCTGATGATTTTATTTTCTAGCTTTGACATGAAAATTGAACCGGGGAGGTATCTGAATAAAGGTGGGGACTAGCTGTAGAGAAGGTTCGGTGTTTAAGAGCACTTGCTACTCTTCCAGATAGCATGGGCTCTATTTCCTGCACCCACATGGAAGCTAACAGCCATCTGTAACTCCACTTCCAGAAGATCCTACAACCTCTTCTGGCTTCTGAGGACACTGCATGCACACGGTGCGCAGACAACCATGCAGGCGAAATACCCATGGGCATAAAATAAAAACAAATACATCTCTCTAAAATAAATCAATAAAGATAGGAGGAGTTGGTCACATGAACCCTTACTTCCTGAGATTTTTTGAACAGTCAATGACTAATGAAAGACAACAGAAGAGATTTACAATGGAAGGACCGATGGGAGATTAGCAGCAGGTCCACCAATGGGGTTTCTTACTTAGAGATGGAGAACTAGTACAAACAGGCTCTTCTCGGTATTCTCAGAAAACAAAGTATGTGAAAGGGAGTGGAGACTTCCTAGAAAGAGATCAGAGGAAATGGGCAGTTGTTTTAAAGGGCTCACTTAACAGCAAATGTGAGAATCTACCATAAGACTGTGCAGAGTAACTTAGCAGGATGATATAGCTGTGACTGGAGGGAAGTGGAGGGAACATAAAAAGCTTTCATTCATTCCATTCAAACTATTCATTGATATCACATGTTATTATTTTTTTTTAATTTTTTAAAGTTTAAGGAAATAAAGATATCAACTACCTTAATTTTATCATTATACATTTTCATCCATACATCACATTATCATATGGCACACAACAAAGCTCTATAATTAAAATAGTAAGAAAGGTGGCCCAGTGGTTAAGAGCATTGCCTGTTCTTCCAAAGGTCCCAAGTTCAGTTCCCAGCAACCACATGGTGGCTCACAACCATCTGTAATGAGGTCTGGTGCCTGCAATCATACACGCAGACAGAATGTTGTATACTAAATAAATAAATAAATAAATAAATAAATAAATAAATAAATAAATAAATAAGACTTTAAAAAGTATTCATTGTATCTCACTGTGTTCTGGATAAATGTCTGGAGAGGTCCGTGTGATAAAGGTTTCTTCTTCAGGGCTGTGCTAAGGAGACATGGTGGGAATTTAAAGTAGTTTCTTAAAGCATTGAGGGAGGTTGTGAAAGCTGCGTATCTTCTGCTTCCTCTCTGGCCTTGCAGCCCAGCTCAGGGTTAATGCCGTTTCTCTAATCAAGCAATGCTGGAATGCTGTGATGTTTCACTTTGAGTTTCAAAGTCAATCTTGGATGAAAGTCACTAAAACCATAGTATAAATACATGCACTCTTTTTTAAGCCTCAGGCATTTCTATAGAAGTATTAGAAAAGTAATATATGAGTATTGACCTTATACAAAATTGTGTTTGGGGCACTAAATTTGGTTTTTTAAGGGATATATATTTACATTTATATTTTTTCATACAATATATTTTGATCATGTTTTTACCCTCCCAAGTCTCCTCCCATATCTGTTTTGCTTGCATGATGGCAATACATCACATGCGTGCAGTACCCACAGCAGCCAGAAGACAACATTGGATCCTTTAGACCTGGTGTTATAGAGAGTGAAAGTTAATATGTGAGTGCTGGGATGTGAACCCTGGTCCTCTGCAAGAGCAACCAGTGCTCTTAGCCACTAAGCCATCTCTCTAGCTGCTGATTATCTATTGGTATTTCAAAACAATGTCCAAAAGATATCAAAGAGAATGTTTATAAAAATCATGTCAACAATTCTTCCATACCCCTAAAATTCTCCCAATCTTCCTCATCACAGTACCATGTTCTCCTGCTTTTTTTCTTTCACACTGTTCATGCCATTTCTTAGTAAATATTCTTGCCTGTTTCCTTAAATATAGGCAATATCTGGCCACTTCCCATCTCTTCCAAATTCACATCACTATCATTTCCCACTCTGGAAAACTGCCATGCCTTGCCAACTGGATGCTGTGTGTAGCTTTATCCTCTATTTTTTAATATATTATTATTATTATTTATTAAAGATTTCTGTCTCCTCCCCGTCACCGCCTCCCATTTCCCTCCCCCTCCCCCGATCAACTCCCCCTCTCTCATCACCCCGAAGAGCAGTCAGGGTTCCATGCCCTGTGGGGAGTCCAAGGACCTCCCATCTCCTTCCAGGTCTAGAAAGGTGAGCATCCAAACAGCCTAGGCTCCCACACAGCTAGTACTTGCAGTAGGATCAAAACCCAGTGCCATTGTTCTTGACTTCTCAGCAGTCCTCATTGTCCGCTATGTTCAGCGAGTCCGGTTTTATCCCAGGCTTTTTCAGACCCAGTCCAGCTGGCCTTAGTGAGTTCCCGATAGAACATCCCCATTGTCTCAGTGTGTGGGTGCACCCCCCGCGGTCCTGAGTCCCTTTCTTGTGCTCTCTCTCCTTCTGCTCCTGATTTGGCCCTTGGGGTTGTAGTCTGGTGCTCCAATGTGGGACTCTGTTAACTATTCGTCACCAAGAATCTTAGGTGACCATTTAAAAACATATAGCCATGTTATAACTCTATCCAAATAGAGCCACTAGTACTCTATGGAATTCACAAGAAATTGAATGAACTTCCCAAGGACTTACCATGCCCTGTATCATGGGATTACCTTTCTACACTATTCACTCTGACTTTACTTTCTACCTCTCTTAGCTATACTTATTCACTCTATCTCAGACACATTGGCTTCCTTGTTCTTTGAATACACTATACTTTCTCCTACACATGAGCTATTACACTTGATGTCTTCTCCCTCAACTGGCCCAATCTACCCCCGCAATGGAAATAGATGATGTTATCCTCATGTCTTCACATGGCTATACCCTTATCACTGAGCTCTTCAATCTTATTTAAAATTATCACACACCCATATCACCACTACCATCTCCGTTATCACCTTCCCTGTTATTTTATTTAAAAATAAAGCTTATTGTTACCTTTGTCCTTGTATAGTCCTTCTACTAGAAAATAGGACCCAGGTTGCAGCAATTATTTTTTACTTCTTTTATACACAGAAGTATCTTCAGAACCCCAACAACAATGCATAAAAAGCAATAGATCTCCAATATATAGTTAGGAAATGAAGGCTTACTTTCATGGATCCCATAGATTTAGATAAGGAGGAAACAAACCAAAAGCAATCACATGTTATCAAATGAACTTGCATTTGTAAGAGAATGACAAAGGTCTTGTAAAGTATTTAAATAGCATACAGATATGTCCTACCAAGGTACTTCTTCCTTCAGAGTTGTTGGCACAGAAGAAACGAGGTATAATAGCATGAATCTTAGAAATAACCATAAGAAGACATGCAGCTAGAGGAAATACCTGCTCAAGGTTGTAATTTCCATGACCACAAGCAGACAGTCAGAGCTGGTGGTGAGCAAGGGCAGAGTGATGGGAAAGGAAATCTAAGAGAAAGGACAGGTCAGCTCATGTATGGTTCTTGAGGTCAGGGATAGAAGCTTGGGTTTTATAGAAAGCACTAAGATGAAGAACTTGAAATTTTAAATTAAGTGAACACTTTAACAGGATTTATGCTTTAAGAATATATTCTTCACTGTGCTGAAAATATATGTGGGCAAAAGCAAAAATGCCATGGATTATAACAGTGATAAAGGGTGGGAAAAGGTATATGAAGGGAAAATGGATTAGAGGTAGAAAATGAGGAAAAAAAAGAGAAAGAGAGACTATTCTTTGAGTGTGGTCTGATAGGCAGGTCTAATTTGAAGGAATTTCTGTCAAAAACAAGTATTGTTGCTCTGAATCTTTCATCAGCCATTCCCCATCACACCCTCTCATCATGTTAAAACACTCAGGATGCTCAGAAGTCTACAGTCTGGAGGGCTTCTAGAAGAGAAATGGCACTGGTAGAGTTGAGGGGAAAGCTAACTGCAGCCTCTCCAGTTGCTGTGGACCTCAGTTCAGAAAGGAGGGGCAGGCAATTTCAATCGGAAAAGTGTGGTCTACAGGTAATTTTATGTGACACTGGCACTGGTCCAAGAACAGCTAATATATTTGGTTCAACAATGTTTTGTGTGAGTCTAGAGGACTGTTGCTTGATGAGACAAACATCTTAATTGATACACTCGGTAGATTTCCATATTCTGTATAAGCCTCATTCAACCTGTTGGAGGTTCTAAAGAATAAGTATGGTGAAGAATTTCCTCTCTCATCCTCCTGACAAAGCTGCAACATTGGTCTCCTACCCCTGACTATATCATCAGCCTTCTACAGCTGCCAGTTTATAGACAGCAAACTACAGAGTTGTTCCTGGTAAGACTTGGCAAAACATCAGCTCACCCCAGATAAGAAATTAACAACAGCCAAAGTATGGATACTATCAAAGTCCAAAAAATTAGTGGAGCAATGATTTTTAGTGGGG
>NW_004949115.1:4775732-4795627 GCF_000317375.1 Microtus ochrogaster
CGCTTCTCCAGCCTATAGCCGCTGAGATACCAGCCCATTGGGGCGTGGTCTCTCTCCCTTTAAAAAAGCGGCCACTTCCTTCTCCGCTCTCTTCACTTCCTGCTCCGCTGGCCACTAGACTCCCTTCCTGGTTGCGCAGAGGGCTGTTGTGATCTGTAAGTTTTTTCCCCTTTAAATAATTACTACCCTATTAATCATAATTCCAAACTGCTGTGGCATTGTTTGTGACTTACGCCTTCAGGGTTACTTACATTAGTGTGGATGAGGGGTTATTATAGCAGCAGAAATGAATCAAGACACTCATTACCAAAGCCCACCCGAACATGCATGACAACTCCAGAAAGATGGAAAGCCTGAGAGTATCACATAACCCACAGCCATCTCAACAGATTGAAAAATATCTTTTCTAAATAGCTCAGTTGCTCTGAGGCTCTTCAGGACAGTATGGCCAGTGTCTCCTTCATCTTAGCTGACTTCTGTCTCTTCCTGATAGCTCAACAAGTCTGGGATTGTTTTAGGTAAATTGAATAAATGGTCTTTCTCTTTTTCAAATGGATTTGCTAGTCTGAGACTGTCTTTATCAACAATCTTTACTGTTTTTATAGACTTGGAGTGAAAGGCCAGGTAAATCTGGTTAGTTTCAGGAATCTTTTTGAAGTTTCTATGTACTTTACTGACCATACATAATAAGCTTCCTTATAAGATGGAATGTTTTACCTTCCTTTGTAACATCTGAAGTCTTTGAGGAAAGCTACCCTCAAAGTTGGATGGCCTTATCTCGGAAAGAAACTGCTATATAACACCATGTACTTTAATCTAACTAATGTTTCCATTCGATAGTATTTTGTAAGAATTCATTATATGTTGGAACCACATTACTCTAGACAATCCATACATGAAAATGCACTGGTTTCTATTTTAGAGCAGCTTTGTACTCTACAGGCTAGGGAACCAGAAGAACCAGAACTGACTTGGGGATCAAATTTTATAAAACATAAATAGTCTTCAAAGCCATTAAGAAAATCAGGCTTTGATGAGGACCATTAAAGGAAAGCTATTTTCTCTTCATGTAAAGAATGAATGTGCTTGAGACCATAAGTGGAGACATGGCATTCTTAGCTTCAAAAATATAACATAGCACTGGATTAAGAGGTAATCCAGCTGGACAACAAGATATCCCTAAGATTCAGTAATGGAATTTATACTTTAGAGGTAACCCACAGTTTATTTAAAACCTACTCATTAGTAGGTAAAGCATACTAGTAACATAAACTTACCCATCCACCTATAGATTTGGAGGCCATAAACATTAAGAGAACTACCAATACTTTGCTAAAGCTATAATTCCTAACTGCATTCTAAGGACCTGTTTTAATACCAGCCAACAGAGTAGCTGTCAGCCTGCATCAGAGAAGCTTCTCTATGCAGCAGATGTAGACCAGTACAGAAAACCACAACTAGTCAAAATGAAGAGAACACCTGACTGTGAGATTTCCAGCCCCAACTGTTATAGCATCAACATGCCTCCTTCATCTACAGCTCAGGGAACATTGCAGAAGAGAGAACAAAAAGATCGCAAGAGACAGGGGATCATAGAGTTTGCTGTGACGTTGTGTTTTTTCTATCTGTGACAGGCAAGTTAAATCTGTGAAATCTCAACAACATAGCTGCCTAAGCAAGATCTGAACGATGAACAGTGGGCATGCCGATCTGAGTGGGGAAAGTCTCACAGGGCCCCATCCCTTAGATGAAGAGATACAGACAATCAAAAACTGTTCAGAGAATTAGTCTTCCCCAGGAATGAGACTTCCCAAATGTTTATCCAATGTCAAGTAGCCCTAAAAATGTATACATATAAGCAACACTAAACATACTCAGCAGGCTACATTTATATAAAATCACTACATATATATGTAACAATTATAATTTTAAAAGAGGCCATGGGTTTGAGAGGGAGTGGGGATGAAGATATGTTTTAATTAAATTTTACAAAACAGTTAATCCAGCTGGGCATGTCAATCATCTGGTTAAGAGACCACATCTCAGGAAGGGTGATATACTTAAAGCCATGTTTAAGGTTATGGGAGGAATAATTATCTCCTTGATGTGAGAATGCACTTATCCTTCCTGTAAATCGCATCCCTGTCCAGTCATTTGAAGAACTCCCATCATGCAGCACTGCAGAGCCTGCCAACTTTTGAGAAAAAAAAAGCTTGCCTTTCTCTTTTTCTTCTTCTTGCCTAAAAATCTTTTCCCTAGCTCTTCAGCTTCCTCACTCTCTCTAAAACTCCCTCACCCCCCCATGAGAATATTGGTATATATTTGAGAATAATGGAGATTTTCTCCAGGAGCTTGGGATCTGGAAACTTGATGATCATCAAAGCCACCTGAGCCAGTGGCTTTGGGTTCCTCAGCTTGTGATTTTAAATTCTAATAAAAAATATCCTCAAGCTTCTTTTCAAGTCTGTTTTTAGAGGACCCTAATTTCCCTTGTAATAATGCTTTCTTTGTAAAGCAGTCATTTGGAAATACACATTTTTAAAATGAACATTTAAGGATAAAACCGACATTTTTAAATGTCTGAATGTAAAAATTTTCGGAGTCTTTGAGTTGGATATATATATATATATACATATGTATATGTGTGTATGCAATATGAGCTGTACTATTCCTACAATCTCATTTTGTTCCTTTTAGAAATATTTTTAAATTATTCACAAAGGGCTAAAATACACATACATTCATGCTTAGGCTAAAAATATAGTTAGATATGCAGTACACTGGATATACAGATAGCTGGGCGTGCCTAGAATTACTATCATTCATGATAATATAGACCCAGTAGATACTATTGATATCTTAATGTGTGGATAGAGTCAGATTGACCTGCCCAATAATGCTATCCCCAAAATACCTCAGGAAGATTCTACTTGCCAATTATTATAAAATGGACCTAATGAGTAAAATCCGGCATTATTGCCTTAAAAGCTGCGCCACTCAACAAGCATTTGTCAGCTGTATAGCATTGATGTTAAGTAAATTCTTGTTCTTACTTTATGTTTCTTCTTGCCCTTGCTGATATGAAAAGGCCTTGACTTTTGAATTTATCTTATCCAACTATAATGAGGAAGGGCTAAAGTAAACTCTATTGAGATTTAAAACAACCTTCTGGGAGTCCGGGGGAACTTAGGTCTGTTTTGAAGGCATTTTTATTTCTAAGCCAATTAATCATGTGTCCATTGGGGAGGAAAGGGCCCATTTATTCATTTCCTAAGTTGAGTATAATTATACTAAATTGAGTTATGAAAACCCTAAGCCCATTTAGGCTGTGACTCTTGCATCACAATAAGTAACCCTTTACATGACATATCCACGAGAAAGCCCACAGAGCTAAGAATAAATTGGCACAGGCAAGTGTTCTTAAAACACACATTTAAAGAAAGTAGATTTGGCATTCAGCCATTTTCCAGGGGTGCTAGTACCTCAGAAACACTAACTTCACAGAATGTTATACCTGAAAGGATCTGTTCCAGGCCCCCTGATGATTCCTGTACCCTCCGGGGTAAATTATAATCTGTCCATTTATGGAAGTTTTCCAGTCTCCTTCATTCAATCATTCTGATATATTTAACATGAGGCAACCCAGAAATATTATTAATAATAATATTAATATTAATAATAATAAGAAGCTGGGCTTCTTATTAAGAATGTTCCTCTGGAAAAAGACCAAGTTAGAATGATAAATATGTATAAAAATTCCATAATGAAACCTATTACTTTATATGCTAAATAAATTTAATTTAAACATTATTAAAAATAAATTTCTATGCATAAGTATACATATATAGTTTAAATGAATTTTCTCAACTGTGCTGACAATATTCTCTGTAAAAATCCAAGAGCCAAAGACCACCTAACGAAACCCCAACACCAAGCATAAGCAGCCTATTTTTGAGTTGTTGGTCAGGGTTGTCCAAGAGAGTCCCAAAACATTATGAATTATTAGTAATACCTTTTGTTGCTTTCCAGAGCTGAAAGATAAGTACCTATTGCTAAAGATACAATGCACTTCAGCAACAGGTCTCAGAGGCCTTTACACTGGAGCTGACCTGAATGGCCCCTCTCAAAGGACTAGCTTTCATCGTACCAGAAAATACCATGCTAGCTTCCAACAGAGAGACAGAGGGCAAGCAGCATTCCTACCCAGATATGGTACCTATTAACCACATCAAAGACCAGCATGACACAAAAACCGAAGTTTTAAGGATACAGCAATGGTTCACATACCTTGGCAGTAACTAACAACTCTCTATGTAGATTTAAGACCTGCTCCATATGAGAGAAATCACACATGGACTTGGTACTGGAAGCCTAGCCAACTATCCAGGGCTAGTGAAATCAGAAATCTTGGAGAAGAACCTACAACCACCACTTTACTAAACCAGCATAATTCCTAACTACATTCTAAATAATTGTTCTCATACCCATAAATAGTGTAGCTCTCACCCCTCAGTAGGAAATTTCTCTGTAACAGAAGGAGACCATTATAGAAAACCAAAATGAACCAAAAATGCAGAGTTGTGGAGCCTGGACCTAGTAGATACATGTACAAAATCATTCCTTCAACTAAGGCCCAGAGAACATAGCAGAAGATGGGGAAGAAAGATTGTCAGAAACAAAGGGAGTCTGCTGTGAGACCATGTGTCCTAGTAATTTTGGAAGCTATACCCATAAAGTCTCACCAACATGACTAACTAAACATGAGTTTGATATGGGATTTCCTTCTGTATGCTGTGAATATCATTGGTGAATAAAGAAACTGCCTGTTGATAGGGCAGAACTTATGTAGGCAGGGAAAATTAAACAGAATGCTAGCAGAAAGAAGGGCAGAGTCAGAGAGAAGCCATATAGCCGCCACCAGAGACAGACACTAAGAACTCTACTCAGTAAGCCACAGCCATGTGGTGATACACAGATTAATGGAGATGGGTTAAATTAATATATAAGAGTTAGCCAATAAGATGCTAGAACTTAATTACCAAGCAGTGATTTGATTAATATGGTTTCTATGTGATTATTTCGGGACTAGGTAGCTGGGAACCAACAAGCGGCCTCCTCCTACACGAGCTGAACAAGGGCAACAACAATAGATGTATCAAAGTAGCAGGGGAATGTCCATGATGCTTCAACCCTACACAAAGAACTATAGGCTACTAAGAAACTCTGAGAGTGAGAGAAATGATCTTCTCCAGGGATGAGCACACCAGTTGGTTATCCAATACCAAATATGTAAGCCTGAAAACATATATACAAGTGACATTATACAGATTGAGAAGGTAATATATAAGAATATTTATTATACATATATATATATATATATATAAATGTAACAAAAAATAATGAAAAAAGCTGCCATGAATTTGAAGAGAGCAAAGAAGTATATATGGAACCCATTTACTTGGGGGAGAAAAGAGATGGGGGCATGATATAATTATATTACAATCTTAAAAATATAAGAAAAATAACTTTCATTTTTTTATTTATCTCACTATGTAGCTCTAACTGGTCTGGAACTCACTAAGTAGATCAGGCCTGCCTCACATCCACAGAGATCTGCCTTCTTCTGCCTCTTGAGTGTTGAGAGTAAAAGTATGCACTACCATACATAGCCTAGGATTGTTTCAAAGATGAAAAGAATGGGACAAATACAGATGGATATTTGGGTATAGATAGATAATATTGTTCATTCCAAATTAAGGACACAGAGACATCTCAGTAAATCCCTGGGAAGAAATATTTTCATTTATTATTTGCTTATAATTTGATCTATATGATGTATAGGAGCGCACAGAAAACTTTCAGTATGATTCCTGGCTTTATTTGAATAGTAAACTTAGGTTATAGAACAAATCTAGCAGTATAAGTATATTCTCCGTTAGCACGTGTGACTTTAATATTTTTGGTAGATTTTCTGAAGTCAATAACTACAATATACTCTTATATAGATGCACCTTTGGCACATGGTATGCTTTCTGACATGTGTTCATGGAACATGGGTTGTATGAGTGTATAAGAATCTAGGCCAACGCACAGAGAACAGAGTTAATTTCATTTTAGTCTTGCCTACTAACATAAAAGAAGGGATTTACTTCTATACTACCTCACCTTATAACAGCTATGTATTTAAAATATTTTCTCTAAATCACACCTTTACCATGTTAAACCTACTCCATAGTTTTCTGTCATAACATGATTTTTTCTGCCATTCATTCATTCATTCATTCCCATCACCTCAAAAGAACACATACGAACTACAATTAAAAATGGACAACTTCCCAAATCAAGCAAGACTCTGACCCAAACCAGGAGAGGAAGAAACAGTAATTCTTTCTGGCACGTTAATTAATTACCACACAGATTGCTTATTGATTTTCTTGTATTCAGTGTGATGCTTTATGAAGCAGTCTCACTTCATACAAAGTGTGCACAGCCTGAAGAAAGTCAACAGATCAAAACATATCAAATGTTTTAGAATACAAGGTTAGACATTTCCCTAGAAGTTATCTCAAATAATGCCCAGAAAGAGACTCTAGTCATACTTGAAAATATATATTGCCCTTGCATAGGTGACCAAATTCTGTGGCTGTGAGGCAAAGAAAACTAATTGAATGTAAGTTATGGCCCACTGAGAATTTTTTATGGTGAGATATGTTCAGTATTAGTTTCCAGTAGTGAATCTATCAGAGAATAATAAACTGGAACCAGGGAGAAGATGGATGAATTCAGAAAGCAGGTGACTGATTAAGAAAAGAAGACTGAACTAGTCATGAAAGTCCTGCCTAAAAACTAGAAATGAAGAACTATGAGGTGTGCTTTAGCATAGAAACATGATGCTAGCAGACTAAGGAATGAGACAGAAATGGGAGAAAAGACACAAAAAGTGAAATTAAAGAGACAGGGCAGTTGAAGATTTGAAAAGGCAAATAAAGAAGAAACATCTTATAAAATATATGTATAATCATACAAAAACAAATAGGATAAATTGAAATTCATGATTGGGGTCTGAAGAAATTTTTCAGTGGGTTAAGAGCTCTTGTTGCTCCTGAATAGTTCCTGACACTCACATTGCAGCTAAAAAATGTCTATAACTCTAATTTGATAAAATACAACTCAATGATCTGGCCACCGCGGGGACAAAGCATCCAAGTGGTGCATTTCAATGCATGCAAGTAAAACACTCATAACATAAAATAAAAATAATTATTTTATATATAAAATTAAAATAATAAAATTCATTATTATCTATCTCTGAAAGAGACACTTAGCATTCCTGAAAGAGGATGAAGATGCACATATTTCTGCAATATGCTATCTCAGAATTATTTTCATACATCTTCTTGGGATGAGTTTTGTGTTCTGTTTTTATAGGAAGTTAGGTAGACAATATGAACACATGCGCTTCCCTTCTCTTATATGATGAACACATGTTCTAGTTTCTGCCACAATTTTAGGCATAAAGTTTCATATCTCTAAACAAATACAACTACAATAGTCTGAAGAAAGGTTCACCAATTTTATAATTCTGTGATAGGTATCCCATGTATATTGCTTTTATTTCTACTAAGAAAAAATTGTAGGGGTAAGAGTAGGATTAAATTTTTCACTTTTTAAATTTTTTTTAAAAAAACAGACTATCTTTCTTTTCATTTTACAGAGAAATCCCAGTTCCCACTCTCTCCTTTCCTCCCATTCCCTCCACCTATTCTCCCACTCCACCCCCCATTCACTCCTCAGAGAGGGTAAGGCACATTGCTTTGGGAAAGGTCCAAGGCCCTCTTTTCTATATCTGAATGTGGGTGACAATTGTATGGCTGGAGCCACTGGCAATGGCACCAGGATTTATCCCTACTGTTCATACCCACTTTATGGGAAACTATTCTCTTTGGATGAGAAGGAATAAGATAAGGCAAGCACAGGCTGCAACTGCACAGAGCAGAACAAGAGATGAGTGATTACCCACCTAGCTGGGCATCCTACTCTTTATCTAGGCCCCTGATTCCAGGGTAAGACCCCGGGCCCCTCCCCTGCCTGCCTCAGCTTCACTAGCCAGCCAGCAGGCAAGTACACCGCTCTAACACCCCCACCCAATTGATTAGACCCTGTAAGCTACAAGTCCCACTCATCGCCCCCACCATTTATCCCCTGTGACCTCAGAGGACCTCTGAAGCGCAGGCTGTGATGGCACAGAGTGGACCAAGAGGTTAGTGATCACCCACCCAGTTGGCCCCCTCACTCTCTAGGCCCTCTGTACTGGAGTAAAACCCTGGGCCCTTCTCCCACCTGGATCAGCTTCACTAGCTAGCCAGCAACACCCCCCTCCAATCCCCCCACTCAATCGATCAGACCCTGTAAGCTACAAATTCCACTCGTTGTGGCTACACAGAGCAGATCAAGAGAGTGAGCCAAGAGAAACCTCAGTGGCTCCCTGAGACACAGACAGCAACACGGTATGGGAAGCCCTTCTGTATATGTGTTGATTTTATTAGTTAATGAATAAAGAAATTGGTTGGGCCTATGGGAGGGCAGAATAGAGCAAGGTGGGAATTCCAAGCAGAGATACAGGAGAAAAGAAAGTGGACCCAGAAAGATGCCATGTAGCTGCCTAAGGACACAGATGACCCTAAATCTTACCAGTAAACTATGAGCCTTGTGGTAAAATACAAAATAATTAAAATGGGTTAATTTAAGAGGTAAGAATTAGATAATAAAAAGTCTGAGCTAATGGACCAAGCAGTGTTTTAATTAATATAGTTTCTGTGTAATTATTCACATATGGGCATCTGAAAACAAATGAGTAGTCTCTGCTAACAGTGACAGTACAGAGCAGACTGAGAGCAGCTCCCGAAGACACAGACAGCCACTACAAAGACTGAACCAAGAGGCAAAGACACTGCAGGTACAAGCTGGAGGAAGAGATGGGTAGGAGCCAATGAAAGAATTCATTCAATAACCTAAAAAGCAACATGGCAACACCAGAACCCAGTAATCATACAAAAGGAAGACTTGATCACCTGAATCCAAAAGAAGCAGAAGAAAACGATTTTAAATATGACTTTATGAGGATGATAGAGACTGTTAAAGAGCAAATGAAAATTTCCCTTAAAGAAATGGAGGAAAAAACAAACAAAAAATGGAATAAATCAATAAACCTCTTAAACTCAAGAAAATCAAGAAAAAAAACAATCAAACATGTGAATTAAACAGTTCAAGACTTGAAAACTGAAATAGAGGCAATAAAGAAAACACAAACGAAGGAAGAGAATTCTGGAACTGGAAAATCTGGATAAATGAACAGAAACTACAGAGATAAGTATAACCAAGAGAATACAAGATATGGAAGAAAGAATCTCAGGTGCTAAAGATACTATAGAGGAAATAGACTTATCAGTCAAAGAAAATGTTAACTTCAACAAATTCTTAACACAAAATATCCAGGAAATCTGGGACACCATAGAAAGACCAAACCTAAGAATAATATGGATAGAAGAAGGAGAAGAATTCCAGCTAAAAGGCACACTCAGAAGAGATGGAGAAGGATACTTTATACTCATAACAGGAACAATCCATCAAAATAAAGAGGAGTATAGGGGGATTGGGGAAACAAAGATGATTGGTAGGGAGATTAATCAAAGCAAAGCATATAATGGAAAGGCCATCATATATAAACCTACCATCTTAGAACTTCAATAATAAAACACAAAGAGAGACTTATGGGAGTAACCCTGCTTAGCTAGATAGTGCTGTTCCTATTAAAAGTGGGATACTGAACAATATTCCCAATCAGGAGAGTAGGATACTTACACAGAAGAGGCATCCAAAGCCCTTAAACAGTACAGATTTTTTTCAGTCTTCTTGTGGTTACCTACCAAAACTAGAAAATAAGACCCTATTGCTGAAGGTAACAGACATCTTGGTTGTAAGATGTAGAGAAAGAAATCTAGAGCCATGCTGGATTAGAAGTTTCTTTTCTGCTGGCTAACTCTCAAAGTCTTAGAAGATACTATGCATGGAAATGAGATAGAGCAAGCATCAGTGATGTTCCCCAGTTATAAATCTTATAAACCAAAAAGCTAACCACTTGGGAAAGATGTGCCCTCCTGTACAATAATGGCATGATTGTTGTGGGGGTAATGAATCACCCTCTTATTGGATTTAAGCTCCACTTCATGGAAAGAAACCCATGTCTGATATTGTAAGTATGGCTAATACCTCATGACTGGGTTGGGGTGGGGCTCATAGTTCCAAATAAAGCATTTACTACTTTTATGTAATGAAATTGACATAGCATCCAGCTGCCTCCTAAATCTCTGTGTTTATACCCATGGGGGGGGAGCTATTCTCAGTCTTTATCAGAGAAGCCTCTTTTTTCAGTGAACTACAGTTAATACGTAAGATTCATTATTACCCAAGGTACTTAAAATAAGAGCAGTTATGGGTTCATCCCCACAGGACATTTAAACTACCTGCTCTAAAGGCACAGGGAATATTGTACAAGATGGGTCAGGAAGTATATAAGATGACAGAGTAAAGTGCTGGGAAATGCCATCTTCTTGACTCAATACAACCAATGCAATTAAGAGTTCACAACTGCAGTAATCTGAACTGGGCCCATACAATACATGCTCTGCCAACAATGAGTCATGGAAAGGGAAGAGGCTGGTGTAGTTCTACCATTTAATGCTGAACTACTATTAATAGATTCTTGGAGAAGGCAGACCATTACGTGTTGTTAGGAGCTGCGGGGGAGCTGCGTCCTGCCACTCAGCTCCCAGCCACTGGCTAGCTTTACCCAAAATAATTACACAGAAACTGTATTCATTTAAACACTGCCTGGCCCATTAGTTCCAGCCTCTTATTGGCTAGCTCTTACATATTGATCTAACCCATTTCTTTTTTTTGGTTTTGTTTTGTTTTGTTTTTCGAGACAGGGTTTCTCTGTGGCTTTGGAGCCTGTCCTGGAACTAGCTCTGTAGACCAGGCTGGTCTCGAACTCACAGAGATCCGCCTGCCTCTGCCTCCCGAGTGCTGGGATTAAAGGCGTGCACCACCATCGCCCAGCTTGCATTTCTAATAATCTGTGTAACACCACAAGGTGGCTTACCAGGAAAGATCTTAACCTCTGTCTGTCTGGAGTGAGAGAATCATGGCAACTGCCTGGAAAGATCTTAACCTGTGTCTGTCTGGAGTGAGAGAATCATGGCAACTGCCTGACTCGGCTTCTTTCTCCCAGCATTCTGTTCTGTCTACTCCACCTACCTAATTTTCTGTCCTATCAGGGCCAAGGCAGTTTCTTTATTAACCAATGAAAGTAACATATAGACAGATAACCCTCCTCCATCAATTGTGCTCTATTGTATGCTAACTGCTGAGCCAACCAGGTTGCAATTGTTAACTCCAAACCCACGGTCACAGTATGGCTCTGGTTAAACTTGGGTCACAAGGTAAAATAGACATGAATATGAGAAAAATATGTGTAGAGAAACGGTGGAATAGATATGGGTGGTAGGAAAACAGGAGCAGTAGGAAGTGAAAGCGGTTAATATATATTATGTGCATATGTGAAACTCTCAAAGAACAAATTTAGCAATGATGATGATGGCCAAACTTCCCCAAATGAACCACAGATTTAATGAAACTCCTGTCAAAATTCCACCTAGCCATATTGCAAACCAAGCACTTAGGAAATCGATACAAGAAGGTCATAAGTTCAAGGCCATTCTCAGCTACATAGTGAATTTGAGGATAGCTTGGGTTATAGGAACCCTTTAAACACAGACACATGCATATGAGCAAAAAACTTATCAATCTTTGTTTTTCAAAAAATGTATAAACTGATCTTAAATTTCATATGAAATATAGAAATAACCAAAGAACCCTAGGAAAATAACAAATATGAAAGATTAAAAAATTAAAATTAAAAATTCCTGATTTCAATCTCAATACAAAGCTATAATAATCAAAAGACTGCAAAACTGAGATAAGTATAAATGAATAGATCAACAAAGTGGAATTGTATATCTAAGTATCAAATTATAGGTTTAAGATCATTTGGTTCAAAACCATTCAATGAGAAAGGATTAGTCATTTGAACATATGTGTAAACTATATATGCATATATTACATGTAAGCATATATGTGTGATAACTGGTTTGTATAAAATTATATATTATTTTGTTTAATTACAAAGATATTTATTTACTCTTTCGAAGTACTGAAGGGCAAAATATAATACATCAGGAAATACCCATTATGTAATTTGTGAGGTATATGTTAGTATCTAGTACCCTTGTTGAACAAGTTAAGTAAATTCAATCTCAGAAAGGCTAAATCTTTTCGTGTAGATTACATAAGATGAAAATACCAGAGCACAGATTTAAACCTAGATCTATGATTATGTAATCCAAGAATTTTTTTCATTGCATGAGTCAAGACAACAAAACTTTAATAATACATTTATGACTCCTGAGAAAATGGCTCTGCATATACTCCAGTTCTCAGGCTTTTTGTGCACCACTGTTCATCGCCATATAAGGACCTAGGCAACCAACTTTTCAGAATAAATAGCGAAAGACGTATGTATCAACTTGTAATGTAACCAGAACACTGATGTCCATTTTATAGGTGAAAATAATACATCATCCTAAATTTCATTTCGGGCTGGAGAGATGGCTCAGAGGTTAAGAGCATTGCCTAAATTTCATTTATAGAATGTTTACGTTCTACCAGACATGCTAAATACTTCAACATGTAATCTTACTTAATCACTGTAGATTTACTATGAATTCTGATTGTTAATGCCAATTGAATAATTCAACTATGGTTCAAAGGAGACAAAGGAGTTTTTCTATCTACATATAACTAATAATGGATTTCAACTGTAAACCTTTCTGACTACAGTGTGTGCTATTTTCCTGGTACCCATATGAAGTAGGTGAACAGTAATTTCTTATTCCTCTGCATTAGAAATAGAACAAAAATGATGGTATCAAATCACTTGCTCTCCTTTTGTTATATGTTTCCTTGTCTTATTCTGTTTCATTTAAGCTATCGATGCTCTTTCATGTGACATGCCCTGTTGAATTGTTTTCTCACTTCTGAATAGGTGTCGATGACTACAGAGCTTCAGAATGACTTCTCTTCCCTCTCCCACCCCTCTTATTATCTTTCATTTTCTGCCGTTTTTCTATCCTGTAGGATCACACAAGTGTTCAGGATGGTTGACTATTCTCTAATTTCAGAAGATCCCAAGAGATGGCCTCACAAACCAGTGTTAGGAATCTCATAAATAAAAATGAATTTCCTGGTCACTATGGCTGTTCAATGTTCAAGAGTCTATCTTTAAAATAAAATGGCTCTGGCTCCTACACCTCACCTGGGCAACACAGTAGAGCTGTCCCTGAAGGTGTAGGTTGGGAGAGCCAAGCCTGAGGACATGATAGCAAGAGAAATGGCCCTGCCCCTTGACCATTGCTGAATGGGGTGAACTAGCCAGGGGAAGGATGGAGACCTCGCCTTGGTGGTGAAGACAGGGGAGAGTTGGAAGACTGAACCACTCTGCAACTACCCAGGACCAGAAGCAGGGTTTTTGTTGATCCACCCCAACATTCATTCACCCTATCTGTGATCTCCTAGAGCATGGTGAGGGTGGGGGGGTCAGTCCTGTGGATCCTGGGCTGCAGGATCTCCATGACACTGCAGAGCAACGGGATGTCCAGGAATAGGCCCAGTGAGGACCCAGCATCAAGGGTGCTGAGACCAGAGTTCTCTGACTGGACCAGTGATTCTTTGGGATGACCCCCTTCATGTAAAAATCTATGGATAAAGGGGTTTACTGTGTGAATCATTGTATCACACTAAAGCTTCCATGACAAAATTCTCCCTTTCTTCCTTATCTCCACCCCCTTCCTCTCTTAAATTTTATTTTGTTTTATTTTGTGGGGAGGTAGATGGGTGAGATTGGGAAACATGATGTGGAGACATGGTGTGAACAAGACACAAACACTAAATAAAAAAGAAAGATTGAAATTACTCTGGGAAAACATGTCTAGATGTGTTCAATACTTGAAATGGTCTTTCTTGAACAGATCATGAAAGGAAGTTGTACATGAATGTGCACCCACGCACATGTATAGAGAGCCCCATTTACATAAAGGGGGAGCTTGGTGGGATAGAATCCTACCCCAGACAAACGTTCTGACGACTTCTTCTACTGTATATTTTAGAAGCGCAGACACAGGCTAGAAGTTAATACATAAGGACCGGTTCGAATTTTAGAAATGTGAAAAAAAAAAGCTACATGGAAGAGAAAATTTTGTTTGTTTCTTAGACTCTCGATGAGATATTTCCCTATTATAAATATAAGAGCACATAACATCTTATAACTTATCAAAGCTACATCACTTATCAGGCACACAAGGTATACAATGAAAAAGCAAAACACCAGAATTAGAATTGACTGGATCTACACACTGAGTTCAGTCCTGTTGATAGTGGCAACTTGTTGACCTCTCTGTACCTTTTTCTAATAAAGTATGCAGACTCATCAGAAAATAGGTATGGCCTTTTGCCTTCACCTCCTAGCAAACAAACTTTGTTTTCCTAGGGATAGTAGCCAAATAGTAACAATGTAAACTTGCAGTTTGTGTCAGAAGTGATTGTACTCTTGAAACATTTGACCTTTAATCTTGTAATTTGCCCTTTGGATGGGCACTGTGTGAGGACAGACTTAAAACACCAAATAAGCTTAAGATTCAGTAAGGTAGTCAATAAAAAACAGATGCACATGTGTACTCATTATCATTATGGATACTTTTCTGTATTGTTTATAACACACAATCTCTTTCACATCAACACTTCTCTTTTTCAAACATAATATTTTTATTGATTATTTGGAAATTTCACATCATGCACCTCAATCGCACTCATTTCCCTGTCTTCCCAGGTCTACCCCTGCTTGTGACATCCCCCCACAGAAGAAGGAGGAGGAAGAAGGAGAAAGAAGGAGGAAGAAGAGGAGCAGGAAGAAAGAGGAAGAGGTGGAGGAAAAAGAAAAAGAAGAAAAGTGAAATTTGTGTTACCCACATAATCACTGAAGCATGATCAAAACTCCCAGTGACCAGCCCCTTAAACAAAAATGGAGTCCCTCCCCAGTCCCATCCCTGGCAGACGCCCTCAACTGTGGAGAGATAACACTTCAGCATCCTTACCACAATTTTTAGGAGCTCTCTTCAATGATTTCCTGTCTAGGATGTTACTTTTTGAGGCTCTACAGAGAAACCAAGATTACTGATCCACAGGTCATACTTTGAGCAAGTTACCACATGTGATCATGTATTCCTTGTATATTATTTATTACTTAAAACTTGACATCTTGGCCTGGAAAGATGGCTTAGTGAGGTTAAGGTACTTACCACCAAACCTGACAATCTGAGTTCACACATTTGAAGGAGAGAACTGATTCTCACATCTTGTCCTCTGGCTTCCAGATGCATCTTGTGGCATGCATGCCCCATCCCCACAATTAATGTAATTTAAAATGTTTTTAAATATCTCTTTTTGAAAAACTAAACCAAAGCAGCTCTTTGTCACATGAGTTACTATGATTTTTATATTTTCATAATACATACATTGCATACTGATCATATCTACTCTCTGCTATGTTCTCTCTCACCTCTGTTCCTTTATCCCCCTTCATGGCCATGTTCCTAGTTCCTCCTTTACTTTTAGTTCATCTTTTTGGTTGCTGTTTGTATATATGATATGGGTCTTTTGGAGTATATCATAGTTGACTTAAAATTATAACCTTCAGTTCCATCTATTTTCCAGAAAATAAAATCATTCCAGTCTTCTTTTCTGCTGAGGAAAATTCTATTGTATTTTTGGACCACATTATCATTACAGGTTCATCTGTTGATGAAGATCTAGGCCGATTCCATACTTGACTACTATGAATAGTGTTCAAATAAAAGTGGATTTGAGCATCCCTATTGGATGCTGCCTTTGATTCCATTAAGCATATACCTAGAAATGGTATAATTGAATCATATCTTAGTTCTAATTGTACAATTTTGTTTGTTTATTTTTAGAAACCTCTGTAGTGATTCCCATAGTGGCTATACCTATTTACATTTGCACCAAACATGTATAAAAGCTACTTTTTTCCTGGATTCATACCAATATTTGTATTTTTTGGATAACCATTCTGACTCAGGTGAGATTGAATCACAATGTAGTTTTTACATACATTTCCATGGTGGCTGAGGATATCAAGCATTTTTCATCTACTTTTGGCCATTTATACTTCTTGTGAGAAGTGTATGACCTCTGCTGAGTAAATAAACCTTTCTATTTTGGTTACATGTTATTAGACCAGGTTTTCTTTTTTCATGGACGGGAACAGTAAATCAAGAATATATATACCAGTTTCATAGCATCTCCTCAATATTGACGGGCCTGTGACTTGACAAAGGGAATAAGAAGTTTAACAGGTTACTACCTGGATATTCAATTCAGGTAAACTGACATTTCAGATTGAGAATCAATTGGGGTTTTTTTTCTCTTTTTACATTTTTTCTCTTATGTCACTTTTATGTGTCTTTCCTTCTTTTTTACTTCCTTTTTATTTATTCTATGTGTCTTTTACATCATGTCTCTTTGCAACTGTCCTCTGCCCCTGTATCCCCCCAAAATTAAATAAAATTTAAGAGAAAAAAAAGGCAAATTTAAAAATCTCATCTTGGAAGCTGCAGTATGACACAGTGAGTCACTCAGTGAACCCCTTTGTCCATATATCTTTACTTGCAAGTGCTCATTGCAAAGAGTCATCATCCTGGTTCAAGGTCTCTAGCTTCCACTACACTATTGATGCTGGGCCCTCACTAGGACTCTTCCTGGATATCTTGTTGTTGCCCTGTGTTGTGGAGATCTGAGAGCTTTGGATCTGCAAGTCAGGTCCCGTCACGTGCTCCAGATATCACAGATGCGGTGGATGTTGGGCGGGCCACGTCATAATACTGGTTCTGGGCCTGGACAGCTGTAGGGTTGGTCTACCAGCCAATTATCATCTATTCTCACTTCCAGGGTGAGCTTTCCAGCATTGCCCTGGAAAATTCACCTCTTGCAGCAATGAGTGAGAGGTGGGGCCAGTTCTCCTCTTTTCACACCCTCTAAGTCAGCTCTTCTTGAAACAGGATCTTACTATGAATCTGGTTAGCCTGGCACTCTCTAGGCAAACCAGGTGGACCTAGATTCTCCTGCCTCTGCCTCCTGAATGCTGGAGTTAATGGTATGTGTCATTTGTACCCTACTTATTTTTATTTTCATTTACAAAATAACATGTTTTTATGAAACAGTCACAAATGTGCATCATTATACCTTGCTTATTCGACTTCCACTGTCACCCTTCCTTCCTCACCTCCAAGTGTACTGATGTCCAGATAAGTCTAATAACTAATTATATATAAATTATTGGCTGGAAAAAACACTTTGCCTTTTAACAGTACATTAAAAATACTTTCTGGGATATTAGCTCTTACTACTTCTCCTACAACTAAAAAAGCGGCATAGAATTGTAGAATTGTAGTGGCTAAAAGCCTAGTCATTTGAAATTAAACAAACAAATTGAGTCCTTTTATTCACTATGGGATCTTAGACAAGACAATTAATCTTTTTAAGCCTCAATTTTATCATGTGTAAAGGGAGGATTAAATGAAGTGCTGGATATAAAATACTTACAGAGTGCCCAGAGCACAATAAAACAGTGATTATACTCAACACTGGCTATTGTTTTCATTGTTCTATTATGATTCCTCCTACTGTCATTACTCTACTAATAACACCCTTGAAAGACAGAAAGGGTCTGAGAAAACGGACTGAGGACAGTAAATTTTGTGGGGACAGAGTAGAAGATGGAAAAGCAGATGGGAAACAGAAGCTTAAGCCTGTTTGGGCTATTGAACTAAAAGGTTCTTGGCTACAGAAGAGGCCACTGGGCATACTAAGGTTGGAAAAATTACAGAGGGCAACACATTCAGAGAAGAAGGGCAACAGGGACCTGTCCATCCCATCTGTCTCACAACTTGGGCTATGTGTACACTTATTGAAAATCTTTAACATACTTATTTCTATAATTTCCTCATCTTACTAAAGTGGAAAATGTCTTAGAGTTGATAGTGAAGGTAATATGGGACATTTCAACACTCCCAAGAGGGGTATAGTATAACCATACTTATATAATAGCATAATGACAAAAAATAGTCTGAAGAATCAGAATCCTGACTCTTTCCAGTTAAGGAAGAAAACACTCGTAATCTACTTAAATGAAAATCAATTTTAGTGGCTTCTTTATAACACTTTTTATGGTTGGCAAAGTCCCATTCTTTTCATGCTCTAGAGGGAAAAGTATGCAGTTCTACAGCAGTGATAAATTTTCCTTTAGGAAAAACGTGAAGGCCTTAACTTTTAAAAATAATCATTATTCACCAAGACTCTTTATCTGGTCCTCAAGCTGTTTAATTTGTAAGGCCATATCTGTGATTCAGAAAACTTTAAGTGACAGTAATCGGGCTCAGCTATTTTCATTATTAATGTACACCAATGTAAATCCAGTGTGACTTGACTCTTTTGCCATAGTATTAAGGTTTTTCTTCTCCCTAAAGCAAGATTTAAGATTAGCAATAAAATTTAACATTTCTGTATTAACTTCTTATGTTACTAATGTTACATTCATTGAAGATTAACAAGTTTCAATAAGTAAGTCTCTATTTAAAAACACACATTTAGTTGTGATTGTTTCCATGGAACTTTTATAATCCTAATATCATGTGTAGAGTGGCAATAAAGGTGAAATTTGTGATAGGAAGAAAACAAAGCAAGGAAACAAAGTAACACAGCCTAGCCCATAGCCTACTTTATGCTTTGCTTTCTTGCATTGTTACCATAATAAACACTCATTAATGTGGCCCTTATAAAATGAAGTTTTGTGATTATTAGGACACAGATTGGGCTTAAGTTGACCTTGTATTATCTATGAAGAAAGGCTGTGTTAAGCAAATTAATGTTATAAACAGAAATGCTGGAAGAATATTCAAACTTCTTAAGAGACTGAACTCTGCTTTCAAATACTTTAATTCCATCCCATTATTATAGTGATTACAATTACAAATGAATGTCATCGTTCATTAAAGCAGGCCCAGCATGAGTCTTACTCATCACGAAGTGCCCAGTACTCCTTTTTACATCTTCCCCTATTTAGACTCATTAGAAGTTCGGTTTGGTCTTGCTCACAATTACCAGGCACTAATAGTGATTTACCATTTCAAGCAATGTGATGATTTATAATGTATTATTTTCTGGAAGAATTTCATTATGTTAATGTTTAATGACTTCCTTTAAAAAAATCCTGACATTTCCAGTAGATCTTAAAGTCATTAGTATTGTATGTGTCACATGCATGTAGTTCAAATGCACCACCATAACACATCACACTAAAGGAATTATGCGGTGTTCATAAACCACATAACCAGGAGTGCCTTCATTTCTTCCAGGGCTAGGAAAATTAAGGGAGGATCAAGAACACCATAAACAAACCCAGATCTAAATCTCATGGATACAAACTTCCATATCATCTGCCAATGCTACAAGATACGATATCATTGGGGGATGAAGTTAACGAAGAGAGTCAACTACTGAACCACACCTGTGTCAAGGAAGAAATTAAGAAAGAAATTAAAGTCTTCCTTGAATTTAATGAAAATAAAGAGACAACATACTCAAACCTATGGGACACGATGAAAGCAGTGCTAAGAGGAAAGTTCATAGCACTAAGTGCCCACTTA
>NW_004949115.1:4798922-4802872 GCF_000317375.1 Microtus ochrogaster
GCGGGGAGGAGGCAGAAATCCTTAATAAATAAATTAAAAAAAATAAAATAAAATAAATGGATCTCTCATGAGATCTAAAGTTAGAACACCAAAGACACCATCTCCCTTACTGGGACTGATTCTAATGAAATACTTTCCTTGGACGGATCAGCATCACCTGATTATACCTAAGATTTAGTACACGTTTCTAATTAATTTTCACTACAGTCATGGACAAAGAATTATTTCTGCTTGCACAAAGAAAATCTTTGAACTACCCAAGTTTGGAAAACTGTGTAGTCTCTTAGGATGCCGTACAATTGGGGTCGGAAGCTAAGTAGCCCACAATCTGCCTTCCTTAATAGATGATGGTGATAGTGGAATTACTATAGAGGCTGCTTTTCCTAGAAGCCATAGCAGCAGCGGTAGTATCTCCTGCTTACCATGTGTTCCACTGGATCCTTACAGTGCAAGATTGTCCTCATTTTATAGATGAGGACACTGGAAAAAATAAGATGGCAGATGATTTTCCCAAGCTCAACTCAATAGTGTGTTTGGAACTGGGGTACAAACCAGTCTTACTTCCAGCACTGGACACTAACAAATTATGTCCTGCAGACCAAATCCCTGCCTGTATTTATTTAGCCTTATACTTCATATAACAGTTATACAGACTCCCTTGTCTCACTATCTCAGTCAAAATTCTATGCACACAAAGTATGATCAAGTAGGGTCAATTTACTTTAACCTGTTTACTGGATTAGTAACAATGTGACCAAGCCTAATCACAGGCTCTTATTTTACTGTGCTTCTCAGATATTTTTGAGGTTATTATTAATGAGATTGTTTCCATGGTTTATTTGTCTATCTGTTTGTCTTTGGAATATAGGAAGGCTACCTAATTAAGTACATTAATTTTTAACCTGTCATTTTGCTAAAAGCATTTATAAAATAAAGGAGTTTCCTCATCCAATGTTTGACATTTTTCCTGTGTAGAACAAACTTATCCACAAACAGGGCTAATTTGTCATCCTCCTTTCCTATTTGTATTCGTTTTATTTTCTTCTCTTGTGATACTTCTCTAGCTAGGACTTCAAGCACTATACTGAATAGAAAAGGTAGACACACTTCCCATGTATCTAATCATAGTGGAAAGTTTTTGAGTCTTTCTCCATTTAATGTGATGGTAGCCATCGTTTTGTTATACATAGTATTTATTATGTTGAGATATGTTGCATCCATCTCTGATGTCTCTAGTATTTTATCATAAAGGAATGTTGGATTTTATCAAGACCTTTGTGGCACCTGAGTGCATTTTTTACCCCTGAGTCCATTTATGTGGTGAATTACATTTATAAATTTACATACATTAGACCATTCCTGCGTCCCTGGAATGATGCCAATTTAATAATGGTGAATGATCTGTTTTGATCTGATCTTGAATACACTTCATAAGCATTTTATTGGGAATTTTGGAGTCTATGTTCAATGGGAGATAGGTTTATAATTTTCTTTTTATTGTGTGTTTATCTGGTTTAGGGATCAATGTAGTACTAGCATCATAAAAATAAATTGAAAGCATTGTTTCCTTTTCTATTTTATGGAGTAATTTGACAAGTATGAATTTTAGTTCTTTAAGAGTCTAAAAATATTGTAGAATTTGATTTAGGTTTTGTTTAGGTGTGTGTGTGTGTGTGTGTGTGTGTGTGTGTGTGTGTGTGTATGTACGTATATATGTATACCACCATGTATAGATACCCACAGAGGCAAAAGAGGGTGTAGGATACCTTGGAGCTATTATATGTGGTTGAGATCCTTCTGATATGAGTGCTAGAAACTGATTCAGGTCCTGTGGAAGATCAACAAGTGTTCTTAAATGCTGAGTCATCTTTCCAGCCCAAGATCTAGGATTTCTAACCTAATTATAAGAGTCAAAAGATTAGGGAAAATGTTCTTCTGGCTAGAATATGTTCAATCAAGGATGATGGTCCTTGGAAAATTCCTCAGCGTATGACATATAACAAATATCTGCTACCAAATAAAACATTAATTACAGAGGGGATTTCTTTGGACCAGTGGTGGATGAGTAACTTTTTGTTGCTGTTGTTTTATACCAAGATAACAGGGATCATCAGTGTAGTTCTATCCTGGTATGGGCATAATTGACTCTTTAACATGGCCTCACGAATATCAACACATTCTGTCTTAGTTAGGGTTTCTATTGTGGTGAAGAGACATTATGACCACCACAACTGATATAAAGGAAAACATTTAGTTGGTGTGGCTTGCAGTTTCGGGGTTCAGTCAGTAGCATCATGGTGGGACATGGCAGTATACAGGCAGACATGGTGCTGGAGAAGGAGCTGAAAGTTCTACATCTTGATCCTCAGGCAAAAGGAAGTGAACTGTCTCACTGGGAGTACCTTGAGCATAGGAGACCTCAAAGACCACCTCCACAGTGACATACTTTTTCAAATAAAGCCATACTAGCCCCTAAAAAACATACCTCCTAACAGTGCCACTCCCTTTAGCAGCCATTTTCTTTCAGACTACCACATTCCAGTACCTGACCCGCAAACACTTATAGCTGTATCATAATGCAAAATTGCATTCAATCCAACTTCAAAAGTTCCCAGAGTCTACAACAGTCTCAAACTTATTTAAAATTCTAAAGTTCAATGTCTCTTGAGATTCATACCATCTCTTAATTGTAATCCCCTATAAAATCAAAATAAAAAACAGATCACATACTTCCAACATATAATGGCACAGGATATGCATGACTATCCCAAAATATAGGAAAGGGAGCATAATGAGGAAATACTGGACCAAAACAAGACAAAAACTAGCTGGGCAAACTCTAAGATCTCTATCTTCATATCTGGTATCAAAGCTCTCTTCAGATCTCCAACTCCTTTCAGCTTTGTTGACTGCAACACACTTCTTTCTCTGAGTCTGTTTTTACTCATTGTTAGCAGCTTTTCTTGAAAGATAACCCACAACTCTGGCAACTCCAGCATCTTAGGGTCTCCAATGCAATCAAGCTTCACCTTCACAGCTTCACAGAATGGCCTCTCTAGGTCTCCATTCAGAGACACCCCTGACACATCCCTGGCCTCGGTGGCTGTCCTTAGTCTTGGAGGTAGATTCCATAGCCCCTTATTTATATCCTTAACTCCAGAACCACACCGCCAAAGCTACCAAGCTCTGCTGCTTACGGGGGCTGGAACATGGCCCTTTGTTCAATTACATCTTCACCATCTTCCTGTTTTTGATGATTTCTTTTACTGCCTAAGCTTGACTGTTCTGAAACTGGATCTGTAAACCAGGCTGACCTCAAACTCAGAAATCCTCCTGCCTCTTCCTCTGGAGTACTAAGAATAAAGGCATGCATCACCACACCCAGCTCTAAGCTTTTCTGTAATTCTTTATCACAAATCGGAAACTGAGGTCACCACACATTTTATTCCATTTCTTAATCTGTTTATCTCATTGAACACAGGATTTAGTTTCATTCCACTTTCTGATACTTCTTTTCTCCTCTAATTGCACATTTTGTATTTTTCCTTAGTCAGCTTGCTCCTTTTCATTATATATCTCTATTAGTGTTAACACTAATAACCACAGGAGAGAGTCTAAAGTAGGTTGTTTTGAGATTTTTCTCTGCTAATGGAATTAATCCAGATCTCTTCACTTTAGCAAACTCTTAGAAAAAAGAGCCACATTCTTCACCAATATATCACAAGAAAGATCTCTAGGCAACGTATGAAAATTCTTCTCCTCAGAAACCTCTTGAAACAGGCCCCTACGAGTTCAAATTTTCCATGCCCCTGTTAGCATGGTCCATTGAGTAGTGCTTAAAACATTCCACTGCTTTCCTCACCCAAAGTAGCAAAGACCAAATTTCTCAAAATTAAAACATTGTAGGCCTATCACACACACACACACACACACACACACACACACACACA
>NW_004949115.1:4802972-4812630 GCF_000317375.1 Microtus ochrogaster
TCTCTCTCTCTCTCTCTCTCTCTCTCTCTCTCTCACACACACACACACACACACACACACACACTCCCTGGTACCAACTTCTGTCTTAATTAGGGTTTCTATTGCTGTGAAAAGACACCATGACTATGGTAATTCTTTAAAGGAAAACATTTAATTGGAGTTACTTACATTTTCAGAGGTTTAGTCCATTATCATAATGGTGGGACATGGTGGCACGCAAGCAGACATGATACTGCAGAGGGAGCTGAGAGTTCTTCATCATCACTCACAGGCAACAGGAAGTGAATTTTCTCACCTGGCATAACCTGAGTATAGGAGACCTCAATACCCATCCCTACAGTGGCACACTTCCTCCAACAAAGCCATACCTACTCCAAGAAAACCATGCCTCCTAATGACTCCATTAGGAGGTGTGGGCCATTTTCTTTCAAACCACTACAGGTTCCCATGCCAAATTTGTAACAGGTAATAAAGGCATAAAGAATGCCATGAAGCCATTGGGTGCTCAACAATATAAGCTCCACTGAGTTCTTAGTACTCTGTGATGGCACAAAAGGCTGGGCTAGTTTTCTTGTCTTGTTTTAAACCTTACAGTGTCTTGAATTATTCAATGGGTCCTCATCAAAAAGTCAGATGAAGTAAAGCAAGGAACAGAAAATCAATCCTAATAAGAATAATAGCTTTTAACTTTTAGATTAAGGAGAAAAGCTGATAATGAAGACTCTGACAATACAGAAAATTCTTTTTAAAAGAAAAAAATACCTCAAAGACTTCAAGTTTTCCTGACTTCATTTTTCTTACAAAATGTTTTTATTTTTCTTTGATGTGATGGAAAGCTAATATTACTGTATTATATAAGTTAAATAATAAAGAAATGTAATGGATAATAGGTCATTTAGAATTCACAGTTCCCATTCTGTACATTATAATACACCCATTTCTTCATATAACCTATACTAAATAGATTCTTTTGACAGGATCTAACTAACACCTTTTCCCAAATATTGCCTCATTTATTTACCAATACAACATGAATAATTTTTTATGTCAGACATTAGAAACCAATAACTTCAGAATGAATCTGTACAGAAAATGTAGTTTGCAGATCAATTTAAATATATCAAATTGGATTTGTTTGAATATTCAAATGATAATAATTATAAATCAGATTGTATCAGGTGAGAAATGAAATACCCACATAATCATTCCTATAGGTCTATTCATGCCTTAGTACTTCTCTGTTGGTCTGTTTATGTCTCAGTATCTTCTCCATCCTCAGACTGTAACATAGCTATTTAAAAGATCAGGATAATTAAGGGAAGCCCTGTTCTACTCCCTAACTAACACTCTCAACTTGATCCTTCTTCGGACATTTTCCTCAGAAAGGAGTTCTTACCACCTTATGCCACCTTAAGGAACACCTTGAACAAAAGCACAAAGGTCAGTCTCTGAAGGCCAAATTGAGGTCTTCTGAAAACCTGTGTTTAGTTCTGCTTTGACAAAAAATTTAAAAGACACATCTTTGATGGTAAGGTCTTCTGAAAACCTGTGTTTAGTTCTGCTTTGACAAAAAATTTAACAGACACATCTTTGATGGTAAAACCAGATGCAACTTCAAAACTCTCAAAACAAAAGCATTAGAAAGCATGGAATGATCACGTCTTGCATCCAGTCATTCAATTTACATGATTTGCTGCATTTCCCCTTCTCAACACATTAAAGAACAAGAGAATACACTACTTCCTTAGAATTCTGATATAACTGAATGCCAACAAATATTACTTCTACTGCAGGCTATCAGTGAGCATGATGCTACCTGACAATTCCTAATGAGACTTGACAGATTCATTTCTGCTGGGTAAGAGAAGTCAGCTGTCCACTGCAGAGGACTGACTTCATCCGAATCAATGCTCACTTATGGATCCCAGGAGGTAGGGAGAAACAAATTAATGCTGAGACTGAACAGAACCTGATAACTTCCTGCCATGATAATACTCAACAAAACTATAGAATGCTGATGCTGGAAGAGACCTTTGAAAGATCATATAGGGCAAATCTATCCCTTTGACAGATGAAGAAACTTTGGATTTTTTTAAGGGACAGGAAAATAGACTTATGAAGTCTCAAGGCTAAAACTAGATTACGAAATTATTCTCTGAATTAACTTGACTAAGAAAGACTCTGAAAGGTCAGCTTGTTATTGTAGATTAACATACAGAAGACTACATCTGTTTCTGTTATTCTGGTTACTAGATTTGGGAGTAACTAATATTATCATTGATATATGTGTGGTTCATTTAAAGGTTAAGAAGTCCAACATTTTCCTTGGTTTGTAAATAAATTAAAAAAATAAGGAAAGGAAGCTTGTAACCATAAATGTTAAGGACAGGAATAAACATTGACTTATTATGCTTGTTTATTGCTCTTTTCCATCCTAACTTTAATAAGGAGCCTAATCTTCAGCTATTCAACTGGTTTTTACACATGTAGAGGGTAACACTGATACACTGATTTACTTATTCTTCAGCACTTATTCAAAAGGATCAAGGTACTTTCTCTCACCGACAGTTAATGCCACAGTTCATCATGATATATACCCATTTCTCAATGTTCATGTTAATAGTCAATGTAATGTTTGCAATCTCAGTCCCGGGAAGGATGGGACAGGATGACCAGGTGTTTGAGGTTTTTCAAGACAGGGTTTCTCTGTAGCTTTGGAGCCTGTTCTGGAACTCACTCTGTAGAGCAAGCTGGCCTCAAATTCACAGAGATCTGTCTGTCTCTGCCTCCTGAGTGCTGGGATCAAAGGCGTGTGCCACCACTGCCTGGTCTACAGAAGGAGTTCCAGGGCAGGCTCCAAAGCTACAGAGAAACTCTGTATCAAAAAAGGGTAACCCCCCCACATTTTTTAAAGGACTAATCAATGCATTTCTTTTTAAAACAATTTATTTACTTTACACCATGTGTATGTGTATCACATGTATGCCTGTGAAACCCAAAAGTCACAGGATCCTCTGGTACTGATGGGATGGTTGCTAGCTGCCACATAGTTGTTGAGAACTAAAGCAGATCTCTTTAAGAACAGCAAGTACTGTTAAATTCTAAGCCATCTCTCTAATCCTGGCCAATATATTTCTGTGAAGTATCATTTTGTGTCTTTTTTTCCTAACCATAAAGGAATAATTGATCTAGAAAAATCTATGTACACTCTTTTCTTTTGGTGATATAATTACTACTTCATAGAGTTGTGATAATTAAATGAATGCTACAAGGAACTTGGACTAATGCCTGGCAAATAGTACTTCCTAAGTAAATCTGCTACACAAGGGCATGCAATTTCAGAGTAAATTGTCTGGCCGAGGGTATTTTCCATCTGGTCTATACATTGTCTTGAACCACCTTTTGGGGGTAACTTTTGCCACAGTCTAGCCTCGGCAGGTTTGTATGTTCCAGAGTAGGGGCATGAGGATTCGAAAAGTTAGGTAGGAGGAACGAGATAAGAAAGAAACAGAGACACAGGAGATTACTGGGAGGGCAACTCAGCCAATTGTGAATGCTGAATTTCACCCATGTTTATTTTCCATATACTTTTATACCCCAACATAAGAAGGGGGAAGAAGGCAAAAGACTGCTTTAATATGACACAAAGAACAACCAGAACACCTGCTTGCTCCAATACTTGAGACATCAACACTAATTCCTGAGCAAAGCATTTGATGGTTTGGGGCAGTGAACACACCCTACAGTCAGTCACTCCTTAAATTAAATCTCCTATTTCAAAAAAAAAAATCAGAAGTATGCTTGAATTCTCTGACCTTTGGTCAGAGTGGAAAGGATCTATCTCTATGGGCCATCTTAATGTCCAAAACACCAAGGAACCATACCCTAGGTCAGGATATCTTGTTGTTAAAAACTTTGAAAGAGCAAATAAGCTCCAACTCTCTGACCTTCAGACAAGGGGGAACAGGCTCACATTTGTGTGCTCCAGTAATAGGTCAAAATGTACTATAGGGTATTTAAAAATGCAGGTGTTCCGGCCCTTCTCCATATCTACTTCATCTCAATCCCCTAATAGATCTGATAAGGAGATATAACCTCAGTACATGTGTCTATATTCTGTGGAATTTGCCAACATTTGAAAGTTTCCTAGCCATGCCTCACTGAGAATAAGTGGTCTATCCTAGTGATGATAGGAGGCATTTTTACTACTCTATGGCTTCCTGAAACCTGAAGTTACAAAAAGTATACTGTTTTCCATTCATGTAGCCTATTTCCTGGGCAAAATTCTCAAAGCATTCAACTAATATCACTTCTAGACTACATTTAAAGAGATGGCACATTAACTTAGTATCATTACAATGTAGATGCTTTAAAGAAGGGAGAAATCTGACATATCATTTAGAAGTACATTGTGTCCTCTGCCTTAGTTTGAAAGCAAAGTTCACTGTACATAACAAATATTCCTGGTGCTAACTTTTTTACTCTCCCCTAAGTGGCCATCTTTGCACAAAAACATATATAATGGAAATAATTGAAAATGGAATGTACAGGAAGAAGAAGGTGGTATGAGAATAAAGGAATGACTACGCAGCACACTTACTGATTAATTATGATAACATATATTTAACTGGGAATCCCAAAAATTTTCCCACAAGTCACTTTATTATTTGTTAAATTTATGTAGGTCCTTGCTGATTTTCACAATTCTGAGACACCAGTCAAAAATATATTTTCATGGAACTGGTTGGGAAAGACAGTTTTAAACTGAAAAATATAGTTTTTTATCCCTCACCAGCTGTCAGATTTGTGAGTTAAAATGTCAACAACTACACCTAAGATTCATTAGCGTTTACTTGTTACCACAGTTAGAACTTAGAGGATGTTATTCATGACACAAGACATGCTTGTAGGTGTAAAAAAATTAAACTTAATAGACAATAATGTTGAATGTGGATAGGAGGAAGAACAGCTAGGAAAACTGATTAAGACATACTCTGGGACCAGACAAAATGCAATTGTTTCACTGACAACCTTGGAAAAAGCAATGAAGAAGAAATTGAATTCCAAGAGTGAAGTTAGAAAGGAAATGTTCATACGGATGTTTGAAAACAAGAGAAAGCCTTTGGGGACTGCGTGCCAACATGACAACAGAGCCTCCAGTTCAGTTCAGTCACATAACCCTTTGGCTGCATTCCTTGCCTCTCCTAACACCAGTGACTTTTAGTGTTCTTTTATTCTCCCTTTTAACTTTGTAAAAAAAAAATCAAGACCAATCTACAAATGACCTAAAATATCTTCTCTCAGACTTTGGAAGGAGGAAGAGAAGAACAGAGGAAGAGGAAGTTGGTGGGTGTCTTTATACAGAGATTGTTTCCCCCCAAACTCCAGCAGCTAGATTTCTGAATTTGATTGTCAAATTTAGAACAGGTCCTGCCTAAAATAATGTCATCTTCCAAATAACAAATTACATAAAAAAGTGCGGTTAGAAAAATGATTCTCTAAACAAAAATAAGAATTGAACAGGAAGCAGAGAGTGGTGGCACCTATGTTTAATCCCAGCACTTGGGAGGCAGAGGCAGCCAGATCTCTGAGTTTGAGGCTAGCCTGATCTACAAAGTGGGTTCCAAGACAGCCAGGGCTACACAGAGAAACCCTGTCTTAAAAAACCGAAAAGACAAGAAGAATATAAACAGAAACCAACATTAATGTAAAAGTGTAAAAGTGAAAGCTGCTATGTATTGAGCATGTTTGCTTCATTTTATGATTTTTCAGTGTACTTTGTATATGTCAGTACTGACGTTTTTCCACGATTTTTAGTAGGTAACTCTCTTAAGACCTTTTGCCCACATTTTGTTTATTTTCAAATTAGTTTTTATCCTGACCTCTTCCTTTGTGTCTTTTTTACGTCTTATCCTGGCATAGCACAGGAAACTGGTGCTTTTTAAGATGAGACAGCAATTAGAGACATTTACCTGACTCTAGTAGATGTAAATTAATATAAACAATCTTGTAACTACAAAATCTGCTCTCAGCTCACCTAGCAGACATTTTGTGACCATGAGTTTCTATAAAAACATATCAAAGAACCCTTATTTAATTCATATAAAGAAACAGAAGCCAAAGAAATACTTTTCCATGTGTGTCCTAAGAATCCTCAGTTACAACTGCATAGTCTTCGGGGGCTAGATATTCTATTACCAGCAAAATTTTGGGTTTGCTCCATTTATTCAATCAAGTGTAGTTATGAATTCAAGTACCTATTTCACCTTGACAGCTTTGTGTCCAGAAAACTATATAAAAACCTATATAACATAAAATATACAGTCTCTTAAATCATTTTAAAATGCTTTTTTTTTTTGTTGACAGCAGCAGTATACAGAGCCTGCGGATTTTAGGCGCTTAATAGCTTGCCTTCACTTCGAGACCAAGGCGACTGGCTGACAGGAGAGTAAAGAGGAAGCTGCACAGGTGCGAAGCAGCTGTTCTGAGCAGGTAGATCCAAAATTTTTTTTTTCAGAGAGGATGAAACTGATCACTCTCCAACATTTTATTTCAAATAAATGGAGAGTTTCTCAACATTTGGTTGCAATGGTTTACAGAAATGTATGACAAAGGTAAACATGGCTCTGATACTTTGATATAAAAATCAAAGGTGGAACTATGACATCCATAAAAAGCTGCATGAAAATGTGCTAAGAAAAGAAACTGACATGTTTGTTTGTGAACATAATCAATACACATGTATGAAAACATCATAATAAAAAACATTATTTTTTTACAATTAATATATACTAATTAAAAATTCAAAGAAAACATAAGCATACACAGTGTGGACATAATAAAGGATATATAACCATGGCTTCTCATGGGAGGAGTAGTCAATATTGTAGCTGCTTTTGAAATGAGACTTGAGCTTCTCTCAGTGATGAATCAGAAACAAATACCCCCATCAACAAATATAACTTTAGCACCTCAGTTTTTGTCTTTTAATAAACAAAGTATTATTAGAACATAGCCATACATTCTCATATCTATTTTTATCTATTTTTATTTCACTGAAAATAGAGTTTTTACAATATGTTCTGATTATAGCTTCCCTGTCCTTGATCCTTCCAAATAGAACTCACGTTCTATTCAAATGTATACATTTTCTCGCCCTCACAAAAATAAACAAGATTCTAAAAATAATATTAAAATAAAACAAAAACAGAAAAAAGAACCAAAGAACAAGTACATGAAATACACACACACACATACACACACACATGCATTTGTACACATAGAGACCCCATAAAAACATAAAACACCAAACCATAATACATATGCAAAACAGTACAGATCTAAACAGAACTACCCACAAAGGAAACTCAAATGGCCAAAAAACAGTTAAAGAAATGTGCAACATCCTTAACTATCAGGGAAAGGCAAATCAAAACAACTCTGAGATTCCATTTTAGACCAGTCAGAATGGCTAAAATCGAAAACATAAGTGACAGCTTATGCTGGTGAGGATGTAGAGTAAGGGGAATACTCCTCTACTGATGGTAGAAGTGCAAACTTGCACAGCCACTTTGGAAATCAGTATGGTGTTTTCTCATAAAATTGGTAATTTATATACCTCAACACCCAACTATACCACTCCTGGACATACACCCAAAGGACACTCCATTTATCACAAGTATGTTTATGGAAGATTTCTGCATAATAGCCAGAAACTGGAAACAACCTAGATGTCCCTCGATTGAAGAATGGATAAAGTAAAAAGTGGTACATTTACATAATGGAGCATTACTCAACTGTTAAAAATCAACGGCATCATGAACTTTGCAGGAAAATAGATGGAACTAGAAAAAAATCATCCTGAGTGACGTAACTCAGATTCAGAAGGACAAACATGGTATATACTTAGTCAAAAGTAGATATTAGCTGTAAAGTATAGCCATGTTACGGTTCACAGACCCAGAGAGGCGAAGTAACAAGGAGGGCTTCAGTGGGTTTCTTTCTATTTATTTATTTATTTATTTATTTATTTATTTATTTATTTAAGATTTCTGTCTCTTCCCCGCCACCACCTCCCATTCCCCCCCTCCCCCAATCAAGTCGCCCTCCCTCGTCAGAAATCTCAAGGTCCAAATCAGGAGCAGAAGGACAGAGAGCACGAGCAAGGAACTCAGGACCGCAAGGGGTGCACCCACACACTGAGACAATGGGGATGTTCTATCGGGAACACACCAAGGCCAGCTGGCCTGGGTCTGAAAAAGCCTGGGATAAAACCGGAGTCGCTGAACATAGCGGACAATGAGGACTACAGAGAACTCAAGAACAATGGCAATGGGTTTTTGATCCTACTGCACGTACTGGCTTTGTGGGAGTCTAGGCAGTTTGGATGCTCAGGGGGTTTCTTAAGTGTCTCTCTGGGAGGGAGAAATAGAATAAATTTTGTGGGTGGACTGGGGGCAGGTGGTGTCAGGAATAGGAGAGATCAACTGTGGAGATACTGGGAGAAAAACTGGAATTAGGGGGCATTTGTGTGCAAGGTAGAAACCTATTGCAATGGAAACTCCATGGAATCTATGAGAGAAACCCTAGCACAGACTTCTAGTAATGCAGGACACAGAGCTTGAACTGGCCAGCTTCTGTAACCAGGTAGTCTCAAGTGGAGGAATTGGAATACCAACCCAGTCACAAAACCTTCGACCTACCTGCAGGGTGTTCTGGGACCAGAGTCTAGCCAAATTCTCATTAAAAAACAAACCAAAAAAAAAAAACAGAGAGATTTCATCCAGTAACCGAAGGGAGAAGTTGCAGAGTCCTGCAGGCAAATTAGGCACAGCTCAGAGGTCCTGAAGAAGAGAAGCAGGAAGAATTGGAGAAACCATAATGTTAAGTGATACCAAGAGAACATGGGCCACAGAATCAACTAAAGGATTTTATTGTGGATATGAAAGAAACAACCAGAGGCATCAAGAATGTAGAGACTGAATACAATCAGTAAAATAAACCAGGCATGAGAGCAGGTCTAGGAAGTGAGAGAGGAAAAGACAGAGGGGAAAAAGACCAAGAGTGAGCCTAGAAACAAGAGGACCAAGAACGAGTCAAGAGAGCATGTGCTCAAAATGGCAGAGTCATATAGGAATCTGAAAGAGGGGAAAAGGTAGACCAGTCCCTGTAGTGGAGAGATTAGGGTAAGTGGTGGGGTGAGAAGTACTGGGAGGGGCAACATGTACTGAGTGAGACTTGTCCCAGGCTTCTTTGGGACCAAAGTTATACATTTATTTTTCTAGAGAAAATGAAACAATAAAAAAATGGGTCTTCTTAAATTTATAAACTCCTTCTGGAGGACTAGGTATTAGACAGATGCCCAATAAGCAGACAGAAAGGGAAATGAGCCACAATTAGATAATAAAAATGGCAAACTTCTACTGCTTCTTCAAAATCATGACCTTAAAACAAAGGCCTGATCGCTAAGGAAGTTAAGCATGCCCTTAAGTGTCTTTTGGCCATTTGAACTTCTTCTGTTGAGAATTCTCTGTTCAGCTCAGTGCCCCATTTTTTAATTGGGTTCATTAGCATTTTAAAGTCTAGTTTCTTGAGATCTTTATATATTTTGGAGATCAGACCTTTGTCAGTTGCGGGGTTGGTGAAGATCTTCTCCCAG
>NW_004949115.1:4814521-4829083 GCF_000317375.1 Microtus ochrogaster
TGTGTGTGTGTGTGTGTGTGTGTGTGTGTGTGTGTGTGAGTGTGAGTGTGTTTCCTCACCCATAATAAAAGCCTTTCTTCACTGGTTGATTCTGTCTGCTGTGCCTGAGTCTTTCCACATTGCCACCTGCTGCATTTGAGAAGCCTTTTCTGCCTTTTAGCTCCTTAACTAGCAGAGAAAATGAACATGATCAAGATCCCTAGATGGTAACACTTGCTTGAACACAACAAAATTGAGTTTTTACAAGAAACATTATCAATCATTTATTTGTCCAATTTTCTCTATTGACAGGAAGAGGGAGAGGCAAACTTCCAAATACATTCGGATGACATTCTCTTTCATCTTGACTAGATCTTAAGGAATGATGAAAACTTGATAACTACAAAACTAATATTAAAATGGCAGCTACTAAAATATTCTATAAATTAAAACCAATTCATTGGTTACTCATTTGTCATTTCTGGCACATTTACTATACACTAGATGTAGATATAGAATGCTGAATATCAGGACCTTTCTTGCCATGGGGCAATCCTGCTATTCCTCTCAGTACACGAGAAACCTGCTACATAGAAGAAGCTAAACTACTGCTTAGCATAAGAAATAAGGACAAGGACAGAAAAAGTGCTGACTTCTAACTGTTGCTATAAAATAGGTTACAAAATGCCCACAGGATCACTTTCTGAGCTAGCTGGTGCCTTAGTCACTGTTCAAGTGCTGTGAAGAGACACCACAGCCAAGGCAACACTTATAAAAGAAAGCATGAATGGAGGGCTTGCTTATAGTTTCATAGGATTAGTACATTATCATGGTAGGAAGCATGGGGGCAGGAAGGTAGGCATAGTGGTGGAGAAGTGGCTGAGAGCTGCACCCTGATCCACAAGCTCTAGGCCTGGTGTGGGCTTTTGAACTGAAAAGCCCACCCCAGTGACACACCTCCTCTAACAAAGCCACACCTCCTAATCTTTCCCAACAGTCCATCAACTGGGAGTCAAGAATTCAAATACATGAGCCTGGGGGCCAGTATCATTCAGGCCACCACATTGGGGACACATGGAGGTACCGTGCAGCAATTTCAACAACAATTTAGCCTGTCAAAGCAAAGAAACACAGCTCTTACCGTACAACTATATGAGATTATTTATTCTGTAGCCATGAAGACCTAGGAAACATGGAGCTTAGTTACCCAGGTATGATGCTCCCAGGTGGAAGCAGTTTCATGAAGTTTTATAGAGGCAGAACAAAGAAAGTCATAAATTACGGCAACTTAAAAGTACATTGGTGGGTGTATCTGAAAGATGGTTTCAGCAAACTGGGGCAATCTCTCCCATAGGCCTCATATCCTATCTGATGACATTCTACACTTTGAGTTGGTAGAAGCTAGTAGCTGCTTAGTTAATAGATTTTGAAATGTATTTTATCTGTTAGTCACAGGATATTAGTTCCAACACAGAGATGGGTAAGGAATGATATTCAGGGGGCTACAGCTAGCACAAGATAAGGTAATTAGGCCTGGGCCTGCAACATTCTAACCTCTCCTCATTGCCACAGTTGTGATCAGTCCATCAGCCTTTGCAAACCCAGCTTCTTTCTGGGAATTTTCACTCCCAAGTCTGACCACCACTACCGTCTATGCAGTGTCATTGCTTAGCCAGATATATGCATAAATGTCACTATTCCTGCACTTTCGCTCCTTATTAAACAAAGCAATAAAATCCAAGTAATTACATCAGTGTATGCATCTAGCCTGACCAAACAATTCACTTGCTCCAATTAATTAACTTACTAGCTAGTTTAAAGAAAGCACAGTGAAATCTTGATTAATTGGTGTGTTTGGGGAATAGGATATTGTAAATAATTGAATTGTCTAACCAAAAGTTGGGCAAAATGCTTTTGTTCTTTTTAACCCGTGTTTAAAATTATTTTCAAATACCCAAGGCAGATTTCTAGCTCAAGCCAGTGCAAGGTAGCACACAGAATTTCATTTTACTGGCAATAATAAATAGATAAGGCTTCCTTGTCAACATTGCACACAATAACACTCACTATCTAAAGCAGAAAAGGGGAAATGAGAATATTTGAGACTGGGTTTTGACCTAAAACATTTCCTGAATGCTATTTGTTTCAAATACTTTTGCTTTTCTTTTGCTTGTGTATGTGTGTGTGTGTGTGTGTGTGTGTGTATGTGTGTGTGTGGATTTTCAAGACAGGGTTTCTCTGGCTGTCCTGGAACTTGCTCTGTAGACTAGACTGGCCTTGAACTCAGAGATCCACCTGCCTCTGCCTCCTGAGTGCTGGGATTGAAGGTGTGCACTGCCACTGCCCAGCATCAAGTACATTCTTGATTTCAATATCCCTGGCTTGATCTCTGAAATCAATTAAACAGTAATAATAAGGTTATCAAATGTAGTGTTTTCGTTAGGTAGTCTTCTTAAAAAACTAAGTATTTTCAAGGGCACAGCAAAACCACCAAATTGGCAACTCCATGAGTATAAAGAAGAAAAGTTCATTGGGAATATGAAACTATCCTGTGGCTATCAGGTAACAGAGAAAGGACAGCTGGAGGCTTGAGGAGTACAAAGCTCCCATGGCTAACTTTCCAGAAGCAGAGAAGATAGTAGACAGTAGACGAGAGACTGCCATTTCTGTTAAGATCCAGGTACACTTTGGCCCTGCCCCTCAGACACAGGCACCCCTCTTCTATGACACTGTACGCAGGTACAAAGGCCCCTTTAAGAGAAGCTCAGCCCACCCCCAATCTCTCTTCCTGTCTTCTGGCTGAGGCAAGCTCCTCTCTGCCCCCTCTTCTCTCCTCTCCCCTCTTCCTTCACTCTGAGTCTCTCTCTCTCTCTCTCTCTCTCTCTCTCTCTCTCTCTCTCTCTCTCTCTTCCCTCCTACCCTCCCAATAAACCCCCACACCCAAGCTCTCTCTGCATGGTGTACTCTGTTACCCACCATAGTGCCCCACCTGCCATGGGACCCACAAAGGTCTCTCATGCTATATCTTACAGTCTGTCTCTTAGGAGCAGAGAGAAGGCAAATAGGGAAAATCTTGCCTGTTTTAAAGAGAACAGGCAGCTGCAGGGTGCAGGGAGGAAGTTGGAAACTGAAACAGCTTGGGTGCTAGCACGGCTGGGCAAGAGGGGCCGAGGTGAGAAAAGCCAGGAGGACACAGTCAGGCTCTGATATGTACTACTGGTACATGTTCATGGGGATCCAGATGCCCCAGGTAAAAGGAAATAGAAGGGGCTCTTCCTGGCAGGCAGAAACCTGTTCCATGGGTTCCTGAGAAATGCTGAGTGTAGGCTTTTATCTGTCTGCCAGCAATTCTTCTGTGTCCAACCTTAGCTAAGGGACTGCCATTTTTGTGGGGAGGGGTGGAAGATCTAACATTTATCTTTACCAAATAACCACAAATCATGCGTAGACCTTACATATAAAGCAGGTTTAATTTGTTCTTTACAGAGGACCTATTTTAAGCCTTGCAAGTGACCTCAGACCTAACTCTTCCAGCCAGATTCACCCGTTCAAAGTACAGGTTTGTTCTACTCTACCTACTCATTGAGAACTCAAGTTTTATTCTCTTATATCTAACTATCTGCTTTTACTCCCATTGTTTTGGTTTCTTCAAATCAATCTGGCAACTAATATGCCTATGCATAGATAGCATGCTTGTTTAATATTATTTTTTGTCTTTAATTAGGCTCAAGGTATGAGTATGCTCAAGCACATTTTTTGACTTTTATATAGTACTTCAAAACAGACAACACAACATAGGGTGCAGGCAACTGTCAGAAGGCCCATTGTGTCTCAGAGCTACTTAGACATGGAACTTTGAAAGATCATCACTTTGCTCTTCTCCCAGGTTGATTTCTTTCATTGCAGTATAAACCATTTCTTAAAGATTGCCTATTATTGCTAAGAAGAATTCCAGGATAGGGTGAAGTGCTAATGACCTAAAAGCCTCAGGCCCCAGGTGGGCTTGGAAACTAGGGACAGGAAAGTTGATGAGTGATAACACCTTTGGGGCTTAGGATGCTGGAACCTTTTGATAAGACCAATATACCAAACTCCCTTGGTTTCTATCACTTTGGAACCACAGGGGAACAGGCCTGCAGATGGAATCTTCCAATCCAAATGTTCCCTTTTATGCCCTATTAAACCTCCAATCCCCCTACACCATAGTGCACAGTCTCCACTCCTGCAGAGAGACTACAGCCCTTCATTGTTTTGATTAAAAGATAAAGTGCTTCTCAAGAGGTCTATCTCCTTTTTCATTTACACATTACCTCGATCAGTCTCTATCTACCGTAGGGGAATAGGAATACATGTTTCTTTAAAATTGAGGGACTAAGGGTTAGATAGGTTCCCTGGTAGACAGTCAGATAGGCAGATGGGCCATGATTAGATAATAAAGATGGTGAACTTCTAAGATTGCTGTTTTCATCTTCACCCTCCAGAGCTGAGATAAAAGGCAGGCAGCTTAAGATAAAGGCCTGACAGCATTATTCTCTACCAGTAAAGCCCCCTAAATGTAGACTGATCTGACAACTTCAAGGCTAGACAAGAAAATTTACCCCAAACTTTCTGACTTGTCTTTGTTCAAAACTGACCAACCCTAAATGGAGGATGATGGCCCCCAAAGTGTCTCCTGCCCTCAAGAAGAGACTCTGATGTAAGAAGTCCCTCTGTGTATGTGTTGCTTTTATTAGTTAATGAATAAATAAATTGCCCTGGCCTATTGATAGGACAGAGTAGAACTAGGCAGGAAAAACTAAACTGAATGCTGGGAGAAAGAAGCAGAATGAGAGAAACACCATGTAGCTGCTAGCTAAAACCTTGCCAGTAGGCCACATGCCTCGTGGTAAAATATAAAATAATAAAAAATGGGTTAAATTAAAATGTAAGAGCTATCTATAAATATGCTTAAGTGATTGGTCAAGCAGTGACTTAAATAATATAATTTTATGTGTGAATATTTTGGGAGAATGGACAGCTGGAAAACACACAAGCAGACTCCAACAAGACTCAGATTTGGTTTCCTGCCCCAGCACTGCTTTGCAAAGGATTTGTTCTTTATGTGTACTTACTTGCCGTATGTGCGCATTTCTTCATCGCCTAGAAAAGCCGTTTTTTATCAGTTGGTTTTGCTGTGTTCAGAGAATTTCTCTACTACTATCTGTCAGACTCAAGAATTTCTATGCATTTTAATTCTTTAATTGGAAGAGAAAAGAATGCAATCAAGACATCTAGACATTTACAATATAGTATTTTCTTATTTTTACTCATACCTCTTTAATTCAGAAGAAACACTGGGAAATAACTGATTTGACTGTTTCATTCACTAGAAGTAACCTGTCATTTCCTTTTTCCATATTAAAACAACTGGTGTTTGCTAATTTGTCATCTGAGTATACATTTGAAACACAAAAGACTAGATATCCAAATTACAGAAAAATGTTGCTTTTCCTAGGTAAATTTTCTCCTTTCACCTTTGAGAAAAGAAAAGTAGAACTAATTGAATGCTGTAGTGTATTAAATCATTTGAGTTGCTCTTTTTCTGGCCATATACCAAAGTATTCCCTTTATGTAGCATTTTTTTCAAATAGAAAAACCTGAAGGGCTTTTTTGGGTAAAAGCTAGGAGTGATTTAGTGAAACTGTGCTTTTTTTCCATAAAAGTTTTGAAATTCCTGCCATTGGTAATTCCGATGCATTTCACTGTGTAGATAATACTCTTGGTTTTTTTTTTTTCCTAACTACTCACTTTTGAGTCTTTATCTTAGAAATGGATTCATAAAACAGCCAATAGGACAAGATTAAAATAATATTTCATCTTGCACACAGTTAAGTATTTTTGCATCTTTTGTTATTTTACTTTTACCACCGCATAATACTGAAAAGAATGAGAATCAAGTTATATCTTTGGAATGTAGAAAGAATGGACAAATAGATCCTATAAATTCTGTGATCTTCAGTAATTTATACTAAACATTAACTATTGCTAAGAACTGATTGCTTGTATTGTATCCCCTGATTTGATAGGGTGAAGAAGTATGGCTTTGGAGAGATAATTAGCACATGGTGATTAAAGCCTTATGAATTGGGTTATTACTTTATTTAAGAGGCCTGGAAGAGCACCCTTGCCCCTTGAACCATTTATCAGAGTGCATTCTTACCAAATATCAAATATATCAATACTTTGCTCTTGGGCTTCTCAGCTTCTAAAATTATAACGAATTATGGTTGTTTAGAAACTACCTAGTCTATAGTATTTATAGTACAGCAGTCAAATCAAAGTCCACTATCTAGACTGATATTATATCTAGTTATTTCACCAGTGAAATTATAACATTTATGTAGCAAGTAGTTACAATGAAGGCAAATTTTTAGTTCAAGTAAGTACAGTGTGCTCCATAGAGCTGTAATCCTGGGAATAATGGTCAGTCATGGATTCATAGAGCCACCACGGTGCACTTCATATCAGCACTTACTCTTTAGAGCAGAAAACAAACCAAAATGAAACTAAATCCCTGATTGAATCAATGATGTTTCAGAGACAAATTCAAGGATTATTCACAGATCTCATGTAGCTTTTATGTATAAAGATGGACTTTATGTGGCAAAATGACTAATCTTGATAAAATTCTTTAAGGTTTTGCCACTATTTTTCTTTGGTTATATCAGCTTAGTATTACAATAATCTATATCAAGTAGTCTCTAAGTAAAATATGTGGTGATGGAAATGTATATGGTGGCTACTAGCCATGCGGTCTAATGAGCACATGGTATGAGTATACTGAAGGAATGAGATTTTTGAAGTTTTTAATTACTCAACTTTAGTTGAAATGTAAATAGCCATAAGGGACTAGTAGCTACCATACTGACGGAAGATTTAGACACTTTTCATGTAAAATAAGTTTACCAATGAACATGGGGAGAGAACACAGAGTAGAAGGACAGGGACATCTGGATTTGGTATGAGTCCATGCTTCATTTTTTCATTATCTGAAGCATTTGGGCAAGCTCCATGGTGTCTTTGAAGCTCAGTTTCTTCATCTATAGTCTTATTTTAGAAGGTTCTGCTGAATATTTAATAATACAATTTGAGTCAAATTGGTAACAGAATACCTGGCATAGAGAAAGCTCTCAAAGGCACAGTAATTGACACTTTTTTTTTTTGGTTTTTTCGAGACAGGGTTTCTCTGTGGCTTTGGAGCCTGTCCTAGAACTAGCTCTGTAGACCAGGCTGGTCCCGAACTCACAGAGATCCTCCTGCCTCTGCCTCCCTAGTGCTGGGATTAAAGGCGTGCGCCACCACCGCCCGGCTTATACATGGCAGACTCCAATATGTTTTAGAGATTTGTTTATTCAACTTTGGGTTTTCCAGAATGCTTTCAATGTCACTGAAAGTATTTTAATGTATGGAGAGTGAAAAGACCCAGAAGGTCAAACAGTCAGTATTTCAGACTCTTTAGAAAGGAATTCAAGCTTTCCTCATCCTGTGAGATATTATGCCAGGACAGAAATTTGAAACCTAAGTTCTTATCGTGGTTGGAAGGAAAGTTTAGATAAGGAAGACCTGAAATCTAAGGAAAATGGTCTCTGAGAGGAAGGGGAGTTCAAGATGATATGGAGAGAGGGACAATCAAAATGTAGCAAGTCAGAAAAACTAAGATGTTGAAACTGATTCTTTTAGGAAAATATCTAATGCTAATAATGGACTAAATTTCTGAAACTGTAAACAAGCACCAATTATATGTTTTCTTTTTAGGAGTTGCTGTGTTCATGTTGTCTCTCACAGCAATAGAACACTGAGCATAACAATATATTTTTAGAATTATTACATACAAAATCCAAAAGACTAGTTAAAACACAAGTAGATTGTTAAGGTTCTAACAGGAAGAACTAGCCCTAAAATGTAGAGCTATGAATATCATGGAAAATGTAACATCAACTTATAACATCTATCGGTTAAAGAGAAGTGGAAATGTGTACTATCAACCTACTATGCCCTGCTTCTAAGAAGCAGCTTTAACCCTTAGACCATTATACTATAAACCATGACAGAATACTGACCCATGAGAATAACCATTTCTTGCCCACCCATGTGTGGTAACTAGTATTTTGTTGTTATAGATTAAAACAAAACAAAACAACAATGGGAAAAAACTGCAAACTTTTAGAGTTATTGATTTAGCAGGCAATTAGCTTCTACAACCCCAAATGTTAAGAATGCCATCTACGAGCATCTTAACCCTATAGGAAAGTTTTACCCATCTCTCTGTACCTGCCTTTTTGATGTACCCTCCAACATACTTTATACTTGCCTTAATTTATGGCTTTCTTTGTTCTGTAAAACTATAAAAACTTTGTGTGTTGCAGAATATTATTTTAAGATGTGTTACATTTGTTTATGTTGGAGAATATTTGTTTAATGATGCAAAGATGTTTTGTAGTCTTTTATGTTTCATTGTGTAACTCTGTGAAATTGTGTTACTTTGGCCTGTCTAAAACACCTGATTGGTCTAATAAAGAGCTAAAAAGCCAACGTTGGCAGGCAGAGAGAATAAATTGGAGGAGAAATCCGGAAAATGATGAAGGAACAAGAAAAGTAGGAGGACATCAGGGACCAGACACCCACATACACAGCAAGGCATTAAGTAAGAAGTAAAGAAAGGTATATAAAATAGAAAAAGGTAAAAGCCCAGAGGCAAAATGTAGATGGGAAAAGCTGGCTAGAAACAAGCCAAGCTAAAGCTGGGAATTCATAAGAAAGAAGAAGCTTCCATGTGATTTATTTGGGAATGGGGTGGTAGGCCCCCCAAAAGAGTAAAGAGTTCACAGAATAAAATCAAACAACTACATTTGTGAAACTGCTTCCACACTGAAGCATAAAATTTGGGGTAAACCTAAATCTGTGGTCATAGTCACTCAAAATGGGTCCAGAATAAAGTGTCTCTTATTTCCTTCAGGATGAGCACTGTGGTTTTGCTTCAATAAAAATCTGAAACATTTCTGGTTCCTGGTATTTAGGGTACTCAAATTTTACCATTCAAACTGTGCTTTCTGGTAAGTTCTAGAACAGTGGCTCTCAACCCTTTTTGAAGTTGAATGACCATTTCATAGGGATCACCTAAGACCATTGGACAACACAGATAGTTACATTACAGTCCATAAAACTAACAAACTTGCAATTATGAAGTAGCATGAAAATAATTTTATGGTTGGGAGTCCCCACAACATAAAGAACTGTACTAAAGGGTCACAGCATTAGGGAGGTTCAGAATTACTGCTCTAGAAGAAAAGCTACCAAATGTGTTCTAACAAATTAATCCTATTAGAAAAAAAAATCCTTACAAGTATTCATTGAAGAAGCTGTTGATATTGTATTTTTTGAAAGGAAAAAGAAAACATTAATCAGAGTCAGTCTTAAGACAACTACGAAGTGCTTTTAAAATTTGAAACACATTTGATTTACTGTTGCTTAAAAATAAGAACTTGGAGAGTATGGGGGCAATAAAAAAAAGTCAATACCTTCCCTCAAATACTGGATTCATTATTCAGAATGCAGGGAGTACTTTTCAAAAACCACGTGCTAATATTGACATTTCAACTATATAGCATTAACTTTATTTACTGTAGTAAAACATATTAATGTTGATTTATTTAAGCATTTCGATGAAGTGGCAGTTCAGTTTAATCAAATACCAACTTAATTGGGTTATGTTTGATTGAAAAGTTTCAAAATACCACTATAAGATTTGTTAAAGGCTGAATTTAGAAAAGTTATAATCATTAAAAATTTACATTATGTGCTGAGGCTATACCTGCTTTGGTGGCAGATTTCCAAGCAGCAGACCTTTTCAAAGACTAATTGTCTGTGACTATGCAATTCCCTCAGTGCTGAGTAGGCCCTGACATTGACTTGCAAATACCAAGTTAGAACACTGCCCAGAGCTTTGACAAGGGGAAAAGTGTGTAAAATATATAAAGAAGGGGGACAAAAGACTACTGTTATATGTTTGCATTTTTCTTTGTTATTTGAAACTGGGAGTTCTACAATCCTAATGATGCGCTCTAAGATAGCAACCGTTTTCAAAGAAGTATCTGGCTTGTTTGGAAGTGCTTCTTCACCCTGCTTTTCCAGGCATACCCATATTTCAAATACAGATTGAAACTTAGAAAAAAATGCAATTAGACAGAAAGCCTGTTCTCAGAATAGGTCTGTTTTCAGGATTCTCTTGGACAATGCTGTACCTCGCAGCCAAGCTTTGATAACATGTTGGTGGAGGGACAGATGGATACAGATTTCCTGGGTAATGGGATGAGGAAATAAAGAAGAAAGTTGTGAATGGAAATTTTTGAAAAGAACCTGTGTCTAATAACTGTGAGCAATAAACCCCTGGAAGGAGTTTTTCTCCTCAACGATGTGAGGAGAAAAGCCACCAACCCAAACCATCATGGCCAAATTAATTAAGGCAAACAATTAATTAAAGTAAGCTTTTTTTATTTGTCTACATGGGCTGCCTCCCCATAAGGTAAGGTTCAAGAAGCCAGCACTGGACATAGAGACGATAAGGTATTTTATAGCTTATAGGGATGGGGGGGGTTCCAAATGAGGGATTTGGCTGGCAAATCGGTGGGGTTACAGAAGCCAAACATATGCATAATAAGTTGGCCATAACAACCTATAAAGAAACAATTGCAGAGCAGTCATATGATAGTCATAACAACCGGTGGCCAGAATAATATGTGGTCATAATAATCTTTTGAAACAAAGGCATAGTTGCAGTTTCCTGGAACAGCTAGTAGAGAAACATTTGTAGTTAAGATTACAGGTGGGGCACAGTACAAACATTGAGAAACAGTGATTTAATAATAAATAAGAATGAACCTAGTTTGTCTTTATAATAAAATGGCATAAGATGGTGGTAGCCTTGTTCAACACTTCTGTAGCCGCCTTGGCAGGTTACTCAGTCTAGGGTTGTAACCCGCCTGGCAGGTCAGTAATTCCAGGGTCCTTGAGAAGTGCTATCTGGAAGATATGGGCGGGAGACAGGAAGGAAGCCAAGCAGATTTGTCAAAGCCTCCGTTTATTAGAGTCATGGTTACAGCTTATATAGGATGAGGAATTTGGGGGGCAGGGGCATGGGCAGGAAGGAATCTTGGAGTGGTGGTTCCAGCTGGTCGCAAGGTCCTTGGCCAGAAGGTTACAATCAGTCAGGAAGTCGCAAGTTGACACTCCAAGTTCTCTAGATAATTGGAGTGTGGGGTGGGTTCCGCTAACAGATAGCTCTCTATTAACAGATAATTCTGTGTGGGGTAGGCTCTGCCAATAAAACAATTATTAGGGTGTAGAGCTCTTTGCAAACTCCTCAGAGTGATAGTTCCTGTAATGATTTTTTAGGGAGAAATGGCTCCTGACACACTTCTATGTCTGCAGAGATTCAAGGACTGATTTGAATTTCAGTACTGTAGAGATATTGGAATTTTGTTTAAGTGGGCTCCCTAACACACTATCCATATTTCCTTTAGGATGAGAGCTATTTTTTTTTTATATTGACAAGGTACATCTGTTTTCATCAAAGTTAAAGCAAATTCCATGTAAGTTAGATATTATTCTTTGAGGTTCTATTTAGAAGTTAAAAGAATAAGTCTATAAACCCTTTGTGTTGTTATTAAACTTGGGGTGGCCACAACATGCCCCAAGTCAGTTCTGGTCACTCATCATCAATTAAAAGTCAATTAAAAGAACCAAATTAATAATGAAAATGAGTAAAAGGTTATTCAATGTGGCCACCTTAGCAATTGAAACAAAGAGATCTAGCAAATCCTTCAAGTCCATCTTTTGGGTCTTAAAGTTAGATCAAAGTTTAAATAGAGGGTCAAGAATGTGCATACCTAAGCAGTCCAAGTCCCTCTGTAGTCCCATGCAGAGAGCAAGATCCCCCCTCTGGCTGATGCCTTTTTTTCTCCCAGCATGAGCTTCCTGGAGAAATTCCCATTTCTTTGGCGTCCATTGTTTCAGTAGTCTGATAGATTGAAAGGCGTGTGGGGGAGGGGGTTCTCCCAGCGATTCCCCCCCCCCACACCCTGACTCTTTCTCTCTAGCCAGGCCTGTGACAGGGCCTAAAAGTTGCTAATTGCTTCATGTGGTTAGTGAGGGTATGAAATGTGGCTAAGTGCAAAGGAGGGGCTGGATTTTAAATTTTGATTAAAATTAATTTGAACCTAGATTGGCACATTTTGTATCCATTTTGTCTGGCAGAAATTAATATACTCTAAATAGACACTTTGGTCCTTAATTTGGCTATAAGACTGTTAAAAGAGTGACCCCCCCCAAATTGAGAACTTCCTGCAGGACTCTCCTGATGGGAGAGGAAATGGTTGAAGCTGTGGGAGCATCCAGAGGAAGGACTTGTCTCCTGGAGAAAGATTTATGACTGGCCAGAGATTTGTAGGAGAGACTTACTGCTGTGAAGGGGGTAGGGAAGAGACCACACTTTGCTGGGCCCTTTAGTTCTGCATACATTTGCTTTTTATTTAAATCCTACTTTCAAGTCAGGACCTCCAAAGATAGATTTGAAGGAGTTGTTGGATCCCTTAGTTCCTCTTCCCATCATAGTCACACTGAATAAATCTTTTTCTGTTTTCCACTATTAATTTGGCTTCTTTAAGTGGCTTATTGAGCACAAGTGGTTGAACCTAGCTTCTTGGGACACAGGCTATTACCATTAAGTTTAGTAACAATAGTAGTAGTGGTTACTATATTTGATAGTGCTGATCTACTGGTATGATTAAATTAGGTTTTGTTTCTATGATTGCATGTACGATGATGAAAAGATGGATTCCTTGAAATCAACACTGAATTTAAGAATATGTCAGCTCCTTCGCTACATGTAATTATTAAGAGCATGAAATGTTATTGGTTCAAATTGAGACAGGCTATCAATGTAAAATACACGCTGGGTTTCTAAACGTCAACATGAAAAGAGTATTGCATCTGATCAATACTTAATATTGATTAACTTAAGAATATTTTTGATACCTTGCACTAAATATTAATTTTAATTGTTTCTTTTATATTTGGCATACTTAAATTTAGCCAGTAGAAAATTCTAAATTAAGCAATTACCTTACAATTTACCTTAGTATACATTCTCCTCTCTCATTTTTTCATTCTTGTAGTGATGTGAATTGAATCCAGATTCTTCCTTGCACAACTCATATTTCATTTCTAGTAGGCAATGCTACGCTAGTCAGGCTAAACTCCAAGTTCATTATCCATGAAAATATATCAACTCAGTGAAAAAATACTGTAATGCTGCAGAAGTTCACAGTTCTTTGATTTCTATATTATTAAGCAGTTTCTTTCTTTGCCATGTGCTCATGACACATGAAAGTCTCCCCAGTATCTTCCAAGGAATTAAACTGTCTCATCACAGTTATAACTCCTCTCCCCTTTCTAAGGAGACTGTCCCAGTACTCCTGTTAGGTGACCTCTAGACCAGCTAGCACTTTCTTCGGAGGCTGCTTCTTTGGATCCCTCATTTCTTCAGTGGCAATGCTCTCAGAAGTGCTCTGATAAGTTGTTTATAAAACAGATATGCAGCTGAGGTGAAGCTCAGTAGCACCATATGTAGTTAGCATGTGCAAGATCACATGTTTGATTCCCGAACAGCCAAAAGAGAAAAACCAACATAACAATAACCAGATTCTTCAAGGGGCTGAGTCACTATTATTTCATTGAGCTTTTTAGCTACCTCTCATCTGTTCTTCTCTGAATTCTATTAGCTGCGAGAAAGAGTTTGGGTTTTTGTTTGGCTGGTTTTGTTGTATAACCCAGACTTTTCATATTTTTAACATGATTCAATATGTAAGTCTCCTATGATGCCATTTATCCCTAGGTGCTAGCAACTGATCATTGTTTCTCAGTTTGTAACCCCCATCACTATATCTTTTCAAAACAAGAGATTGAATTAGACCAGAATTCCCGGTCCGCTTGCATAATCCTAAAGTGTTCACTGGGAGAAGAATTAGGCTGGAGCTGGAACTGTTAAATAAGCAAAAGTTCTTGTAAGCCTAGAAGACAAGCTGATAAGGATGTCTTCACACTTAATTACGTCTAAAATCTTCTCTCGAGAGCACACATAGCAACTCTGCATTATCAGCAGCTGGAACGAAAATCAACCTTAACATTCAAGCTAACAACAAGTATCACCAATAAAAAAGAAATAATTTAAGAAAGTAAATTCCCCTTCTTGTCAAAATAAATTAATAAATAAAGTAATTCATTAAAGGAAAATAATAAGAATTTCTATCTTTGCTAGCTAAATCAACAATGGATATGAAGCACACATAAAGAAGTTATTAGAGGCCCTGCTGTATGCTAGGACCAGTGCTCAAAAACAGTTTTAAGCTCCTACACTAAGGCTACCCACCCAGAACAATGAGTGCCTGCCTATCCTGCAGCCCTCAAGGACCCCTGTAAGGGAGCATGGGCATCTTTAGCTTATGCGGCAGGGTGTCCTGGGTGCTACTCGTCCCCGCCGTGCCCCCC
>NW_004949115.1:4835111-4847624 GCF_000317375.1 Microtus ochrogaster
AGGCCTGAAAGAGACACATGCTACTAAAGCTACGATGTCTCATTAAAATAATAATAAATTTCACCTATTAGATATGCACTATATTTCAGTAGAGAAATCTCAACATGCAAATTGTCTCTCATCTGAAAAAGAAGTTTCTACCTAAAGGATTTATGCAAAACCCTATATTCGGTAAGAACTTAAAAGGACCAGAAACAGTGTCTTCTGTCTCTCTTCCGCCCCTGCCATCTATTATTTGCCATTTTGTATAGATACACGTGCGCTCGCGCGGGCACGCGCGCGCACACACACACACACTCACACACGCACACTACATTATCTGGATAATGGAGAGTAAAGAAGTCATTTGCAGTGTAATAGATATTACTCAGAGAAAAAATTACATTAAATAAACTTCAAAGTTTACCACTCTATTGTTTTTAGTTCCAATTACATAGCAGAGAGCATAATCCAAGATGAGTTGAATTTTAGATATGGAAATTCTGTTGGGCTCTGGAGTGTGAGACAGGTCTTGGTATGGAATGTTTTCTTGCAGATGGAAGAAACTGTAGTCAGAATCTCTAGATATCCAGGAATAAATTAAGAGGAAAAGATAAAGATCATATTAAAGATTCCATTTGCTAAATGGGAGAATGGAGCAGGGTAAGGGAGGCAGAAAATCCTCAGGATGGCGAGGTGCAATGACACACACCTATAATTCCAATACTTAGGTTATGGGGGAGGCAAAAATAGCAGGAGCTCAAGTTCAGCCTCAGCTACATAACTAATTCAAGGACAGTGAAGGCTATAGGACACCTTCTCTCAAAAAACATAACCAGCCAAGCAGTCACGTCACAGGCCTTTAATCCCAACAGTGGTGAGGCAGAGGCAGGTGGATCTCTTCGAAGTCAAGGCCAGCCTGGTCTACAGAGTGAATTCCAGGACACCAGGGCTCTTACACAAAGAAACCCTGTCTCAAAAACAAACAAACAAACAAAAAAAACCACACAGCAAAATGTCCAGGAACAACTGTTTATGTTGACACTCCAACTAGGTGGAACACCAATAATAATTTCAAAATGCTCTTAATTCTTAAAAAGGAAGCAATATAGAGAACAGACCAAGAAAACTGGATAACAGCTGCGGAGCACTCCCGTAACTCTGGATCACCACCCTACATGATTGACGTGCTCACGGGAATAAGAATAGTGGTTATCACAAAACTGGTAGCTATAAAAAGTTTGTGAGTGCGTAGGGATCAGAAATTAAGTCAAAATCAAACATATAATGAATCTGAGTAGTTTTAGCAAAGTTCAACTCTGGCGCAGCAAGCAAACACAGCGCAGCGTTGGATGAGAACTCACAATATTCACTTTGCATTGTGCGGGCTGTTCCACCGTGTGATGCCAATGAGTGCCTCTGAAATACCACAGCTTATATTTGACAGGATTTGATGTTACTGTTTACACTGTACACACGAAGCTTCCAGAATAGGAAGGACCTTTGCTAGATGTAAGGCTGACAGAGGATTAAAGGCTACGATGTACGATGTAAAAGATCTCAAAAACCGAAACATCCAGAAAACAACCCGATTAAAAATAGGCCATAGATCTAATCTACATGGGAAGTAGAAAAAGACAAGATCTCCTGAGTAAATTGGGAGCATGGGGACCTTGGGAGAGGGTTGAAGGGGGGAGAGGAGAGGCAGGGAGGGGAGCAGAGAAAACTGTAGAGCTCAATAAAAATCAATTAAAAAATCAGAAAATAAAAAGAATTAAATGGTAAAAAAAAAAGTGTTCATGGATGAAAAAAATAGGCCATAGAACTGAACAGAGTTTTCATAAAAAGATACACAAATGACTGAAAAATATTTTAAAAGTATTTCAACATCCTTAACTTTCAACGAAATACAGATTAAAACTACTCTGACATTTCTTCTGATCCCAGTCAGAATGGCTAGGACTAAGAAAACAAATGACAAGAATAGCTAGCGAGGAGGTGAGAAAAGGAGAACGATTACTCATTGTTAGTAGGAGTGCAAACTCATGGAGACACAACGTAAATCAATGTAGGGGCTCCTCAAAAAGCTAGAGTACCATATAATCTTGTTATACCATTCTGGGTAGAAGCCCAAATGAGCCTACATCTTACTACAGAGATCCATGCTCAACTATATTCATTGCTGCTCTATTCACAATAGCTGGGGAATGGAAACAGCATAGTTATCCTTCAGCTGATGGATGGATGGATAATGAAAATGTGATACATATAGACAGTGGAATACTACTCGGCTCCAAAGAAAAATGAAATTACAGAATTCTCTGGTGAGTGAATGTGGTATAGAAAAAGATCAAAGTAATAAAATTGATGCTCTAAAGGATTTAATAATAAACTTACTTAGAAAACAGTATTCCACACAAAGTAGAATGTAGTTAAAGGAGCACTCCCTCTAATTAGCCCAAAGATAAGGCGTGTACTAACCAGGCTTGTTAGAAATAACTGAAGTTTAGGATTGCTAGGATAATGCTTCCTATAAATGTTTGATCACCAGGCCTGGCAGCCATTAGGCCTATTTGTCTATCAGAGAACATTCCTTTAGAGCACAATTCAGGGAGGCAGCACAGGGTAACCACAACCCTTAAGTCCCCAGTTATTTTCTTAAGCATAATTCTGCCAGGTGGGCTAGATGATCCCAGGCAAGAACTATTTCAAAAGGACAACACTGGTGTACTTAAACAACATCTGTGCTATGTAAAGCTCCCATCTGCCCAAGGGGCCAGACTTGGGGTCCCCTGTCTTTCTTTAGATTGTCTAAGTGATACCTGGGGAGAGGACCTGAAAGAGATTTAAGGATGACAGCATATATAGATTGTATAAGCCTGCGGTCTATGAAAGTTAATAAAATTTTCTGTTCTCTTTGGGCACTAGCTAGAACTAAATCATGGTATTCTTTAAAAGCTTTTTCCTAATTTTTCCTGAGCGGGGTAAGACATATCTCTGTTTTACATGGAGATCAAATTTAAGGGTTACTAATACTAGTAAGAAATGTTATTCAGAGTCATTAAGTACAGACAATCAAACAAGAACAAAAGAAAATTATGATCTAAGCAGAAATTCACATCAGGAAGCAGACAGTCAATGCAGAAAGCTAGAATATGACTCACTTTTGAGATGTAAAACATTCTCTAATGAGTCAGGGCAATAGCGTTCATGGAAGCTTTGGATTGTTCGTTGTGTTGAGTCATATTTGTTTTTAGATTCAGCACACACATAAAAGTCAGGCCATACCCAAAGTGAAGTAAAGCCAGCCAGGAACAAAATTTACCAAAGTAAATTTTAGCTGTGTTATAAGTTATCTGCATATGTAGTTTGAATACTATAAAAGTGCCTGCAAGTCTTCTTATGCCCTGTTTCCAAAGAGTATCTGACATTGTAAAAGAAAGTGAGTTCAAAGCACTTGATGAAAGACAGCATTTTTCATAATTATTAATTGATAAAGTAGGAGAGATCAGGTTGATTAACTGAATTTAATTATTTCAGTGGTATTGTTGATTGAATTCGGAGCCTTATGTGTACTAGGCAATTGCTCTATCACTGAGACACACCCCCAAGCAACAATTTGAAATTAATTTTTAATCTAACTCATCAATGCATAGTCCTTAAAATCTCAGTTTCACGTCTAGGAAATAGCTGGTCCCCATTCCATCCTATTCAAGTGCTGAGTGATACCAGGTCCCCTCAAACGAGCAACATCCAACTTTTCTTCTTCTGGTGTTTACCTCCATTATGTGTGATGGAGGAAGGCTATTGGTTAATTAAATAAAGAAGCTGCTTGCCCTGATAGGTTAGAACGTAGGTGGGAGGAGTGAACAGAGCAGAATGCTGGGCGGAAGAGGAAGTGAGGTCAGACTCGACAGCTCTCCTCTCGGGGGCAGACGCCTCAGAGAGACACGATGCTCCACTCTTGCGGGCAGAGGCGAGAGCTCTGCTCTCTGAGGCACACACGATGAAGCTCCGACCCAGGATGGATGTAGGCTAGAATCTCCCGGTAAGCGCACCTTGGGGTGCAACACACATGATTGGAAATGGGTTAGTCCAGGTGCGAGAGTTAGCCGAGAAAAGGGCTAGAGCTAAAGAGCCAAGCAGTGATTAAAAGAATACAGTGTCCGTGTAATTATTTCGGGTAAAGCTAGCCTTGCGGGCAGCGGGGTGCTGGGGACGCAGCCCCGCCGCTCCTATTACAACATATGTGCATTGCATAGTTGCTGCAGAATATTAGTTAAAGATGTGATCCATTTGTTTATGCTGTGGACCATTTGCTCAATGATGCAAAGATATGCTGTATTCTTTTATGTTGCATATGTTTAACTCTGTGAAGCTGTGTTACTTTGCCTGTCTAAAACACCTGAAGAGCTGAATGGCCAATAGCTAGGCAGGGGAGGGATAGATGAGGCTGCCAGGCAGAGAAAATATATAGGAGGAGAAAAAGATATCTACTTAGGAGGGAGAAAAGGGGACAACCACCCAGCCACACAGCCAGGCAAGGAATAAGATGGAAAGAAAACATATACAGAAATAGAGAAAGGTAAAAACTCAGAGGCAAAAGACAGATAGATAATTTAAGAAAAGCTGGCTAGAAAGAAGCCAAGCTAAGGCAGGGCATTCATAAGTAATACTAAACCTCTATGTGATTATTTGGGAACTAGATTGTGGGCCCCCCAAAGAGAAAAGAGTAAAGAATAAAAAACAAACAACAACACATAGTTATACTGTTAGCTTTTTTAAAAATAAGATTTATTTATTTATTATGTATACAGTATTCTCAGTATTCTGTCTGCATGTATGCCCGCAGGCCAGAAAAGGGCACACCAGATCTCATTACAGATGGTTGTAAGCCACAATGCAGTTGCTAGGAATTGAACTCAGGACCTTTGGAAGAGCACGCAATGCTCTTAACCACTGAGCCATCTCTCCAGGCCTACTGTTAGCTTTTAAATTTAGTTTTAGGCAATGTCTGCTGACTTCCTATTATAAGGCTTCAGCTTTGCTAAAGACCGCCCTCACCCTCGGTGGCTAAATCATATTAGGTTAGATGAGTTCAGAAATGATGCATTGTGATTGTATTATGTTATTGTGATTGTGTTCAATTATTTGTAGTTGAGTTATTCAGTTTGTTATGATTATAGTTTCTTTTTTGTGATTTTATTTTAACATTTTGCAGTTCATCAGATGACTGTTTTGTTTTGTTTTGTTTTTAAAAAAATACTTATTTTGCTATGTATCAGTAATTAATTCATCTCCAAATTGCTGTCACTCATTTTCAAGTTCCTCCTGGAGGTATAGCTGTCAAGAGTTTTCTGCCATCTCTCCTGGATGTGAATGGCACTTTTGGAACACATATGAGGATGTCTAAGGAAAAAGCTTTTTATTCCTTTCTGCCTGCATGCATGCCTTTATGTTTCTCTGGCAATTTGCTTTACCAGAGATAATGCTGCCACTTCCACTGTTGCTGTCATAATTTGTTGACATCAGAACACATCTTCTTTTACTTTCCAATCTGGACTGAAAATCAGTGGCTTTACAGAAACCTTTCCAGGTCTTCAATACCAGATTGATAGTGAGCAGTTTCTGAGTTCTCAGCTTTTCCAGGGTGAAAAAGACCATTGTTGGACTATCTAGACTGTATCATGTAAGTCAATCTAATAAATTTATTTTTAATATATCTGTACTCTATGGGTTATCTTACTCTAGAGATCCTTGACTACTGGTCTCCCTCCTTACTTTATTTTTTGAAACAAGGGTTCATTATATATCCTAAGAAGACCTGAATAATATTCCTCTTTTCTCAGCCTCCCAAATGCTGGGAGTATAGGCATGTGCCATCACACCTGGCCGAAGCACACTTTTAGAATTTGGGAAAACTTGATCCCTGTTCTAGTTATATTCATGTGTTGTCAAAGCTTACTCTAATATTTTTAACATTTTCTTTTTTAAAAAAATACATATGCGTTCAAAATAATTTTCAGACAATATTCTGTCCAATTTCCCCTACCCCAAAGTCTCCCAGGTCCTCCCCACCCACCAAACTCCCACCCCTTATTTTTCTCTGTTTAGAGAAAATAAACAGGCAAAGGAAACAAACAAATAAAGAAGAATTTTAAAAACAAAAAAGAAAAGAAAAGAAAAGAAAAGGCACAAGAAACACACACACACCACAGTCTTAGCTATCAGGACAATGGAATATTTTTGGTGAACTGTATTTAAAGAGAATATCATTTCTCTGTTCTACTAGTTTTTTTCAAAGCCATTTAGAAGTATGAATGTTAAGTTAGTGAGTGTGAAACCCCTTTCAAGGAGCTTTACCACGGCATGGACAGTAGCTATGGTGGGAAGAGGAGGATGAAGAGCTTTGTTCGCTTATTACTTAGGTGGGAGAGAATGGAGCATGTTTCAATATCAATGGGAATGTTCTGGTAAAAAGAAAGAAATTAAATTAGACTCAGGTCAAATATAGTAGGGGTGACCTCTGATAGGGCCTTGGTCTCTACATCCCTGGCAACAGAAAGACAGCAAAGCAGAGATGCAGATTCAGGAACACATTAAGCCCTTAGAGGGCTGTCCTGAGATTTCAGTGTGACAGTAATTTGAAGTTATTGGTCTATTGATGACCATGTGGAAAGTTCTTAATTAACATTGTTGCCCTGGTGACCTGATGGTCAACCTGACATCTGACAGCCCTTTTGATCTAATCCATACTCCTCAGTCTGACATTGTTCATCTCCTGTAACTACCCAGCTCTTAGTGTGTCTTGTCTGAGTGTCATTTCCTTTGTGAATGTCCATTTTCTCCGTCAATCCCCCCATATTGCTTAGTTCACCCTGACTAATCACTATCAAACTCATCTTCAGTTTCCTCTTAGACTTGTTTCAGGTGACATCATTCTATTGCCTTTTCTAACCCAAGAGTGAATATTTCTATCTAGTGGATATAACCATTAACCCAAGTTACCACTCCATCCTCTTGATTACACTCTACTTGTCTAGCTTCTGTTCTTCTTGTTAATGTGTCCTGCTGCTCCTGTCTTCCAGGAAATGTTTAAACAATGCATACCAGCAAATCTGTGCATGCTAATATATAGAGAAGAAGGCTTTCTAGAAGCATATACAAAATTAACTTGTAAGCCAAGATGGAGTTTCTCCATTTTACTTTAGAGTACTAAGTGGTGATGACAAAATGAAGTAATTATGAGTAAAAATCTTTTCATACAGGCACTCATGGACTTTGGTTCTCTATCTCTTTGTATTTTATATTATTGTGCTCAGCTATAGTAGCTCAAAATTATGGACTTTTTGTGAATAAATTATAAATGTTTAAATTTATAATATCAAAATAGTAGAGTTTGTCAAACTCTCAAAATTGTAGGCACTTCCTGAATCTGTAGGTTCTGGCATTTGAGAGCATGTGAAGAACTAACGGGAAAATCTTCTACAAAACCTTTTGTGGAAATAAGCATTCTTACTGAGTTTTCAAAGAGAAACATTTTCAGACCTTTTCTATTTTAGTAAGTGGCTAGAAAGATACTTTAATATATATTTTTTTCAAATGTAGCTTCAGTTTGGCTTGTGTGTGTGTATGCAAACACACATAAATTGTTGTGGGTATTGGTGATACATTTTGGAAACTCCAGAATACCTAAAACTGGTCCATACGTAATAGAAATGAGGACCAAGAGGAAAAAAAATAATTGCCTCTACCTGTTAGTAGGGGTTGTAAGTTGGTAAGTTACTATGCAAACTTAGCTAAATAACTTGAAGTTTTCATACTGTCATTTCTTAAAAATTTTAGTGAAAGGAACTGGACTTGATTTATGTTTATCTCCCTTCTAGAAGCCCATGCTATGTTACACTGGGAATAAGAGATGGGCACTGAGCCTACCAGAGGCTTAGTATTAAGAAAACCCAAGTGCAGTTGAAATCGAATCATCACAAATGTTCGTCAAATTCCTTTTGCTTCATCCTATTATTAAAATAATGCTAGCCTTATGATTTGCTACAGCAGTCATAGTGTATGGAGGGAACCACAGAGGTTATATGAAACACTGGCTTAAGAAAAGACTCATATGCAAAAAAATGATATTGCTTAATGAAAGTATCATAAGAATGCTTTGTCATATTGGTTCAGTAGAACACAGTAGATACTCGACACTGTACTGAGGAGAATGAAGAAAGAATAAATTGCTCAGAAAACATAAGTAGAAAATAAGGCAGAAGTCAGATGGGATTTAATTTTCTCATGCAATGAAGGGCACAAATTGTTTTTTGGTAAAATCTCTCCCTATGTAAAGATCCATTTAAACACAAATGGAGTTATATGATTTCTGCCCCTTTGACTAATAAATCCTTTTTATTATATTTGTGAGAATAAATTAGATAACATAGGAACACACAGGGTTTCTGTGTTTAATAGTCAAATAAAAGTAGATTCAACCAAGTTAAATATTTCTGTGGGACTTGGAGCTATTACTTCACCATTATGAACAAAGAATCTGTTCATAGCAGATTATGAACTATAGTAATTCACACATTTTTTAATGCAATTGTATTTCTGTGGATGACTAGGTACATCACAGAACACACTAGACTATTGGATGCAGTTTTTACCTTTTCTTTTTTCTCTTTATTTATTCTTCTCTCATATAATACATCCTGACCACAGTTTCCCTTCCCTCTAGTACTCCCAGCACTCCCCCCCTTAGCCCCTCTCCCCACAGGTCCAATGATCCACCCTTTCTCTTCAGAAAAGAGCAAACCTCCTAGGGTTATCCACCAAATACAACATAACAAGATACAATAAGACTAGGCACAAACCCTCATATCAAAGCTGGACTAGGCAACCCAATAGAAGGAAAAGGGTTCCAAGAGCAGGCAAAAGAGTCAGGGATGCCCCCACTCCCACTGTTAGGACTCCCAAAGGACACTAAGCTGACAACCATAATATATAATCAGAGTACATATTACATAAAACAATGGTAGTTTAAAAATATGGTAATGAAGAAATGTTAATTATGTTAATGGAAAATGAAGACAAAGATCAGAAAGAATGTATCTATTGTTCAATACAAATAGACAGTTACATTCAATTACTTTAAAATATAAATCAGGATGCTCAAGTAAAATATAAATATATTTCAAACTGATCTTGAATAGCTCTATATAAAACTGATCAAGTACAAGTATATGAAAAATACATAAAATCTGAGTGCATAAGTATTAATAAATTCCCTTTGTCCTGGGGGCAGGGGGTGTTTCTGCCTGTGTTTCCTCACATATGCAAGATAGATCTCCCCTGGTTCTCTAGCCTTCTGGATTTACCCTTTTAACATCTCAATGAAATTACTCTAGCCCTTACTGATACATAATTAAAATTAAATATAATTAAGAAATATATAATATATCTGGCATGTTCTTTAATATCCCTTTTATTTTCTGGTCATTTTCCTTACCTTTATTTCTGAATCCCAGTTTGTAGCTTATCTTAGAACCATCATACTGATAACTGTTGTCCCTCTCTTATCGACTCACTCTAAATGTAGCTACAACTGTACAGCATGACTCCTCAAGGCATCACTAAAAGTGTTTTTGCACATAATGGACTTTCCACTAAAGGCTGGTTTAACAGAGAATGGAGTGCTGCACATGGGAAGTAACAGCTTGTAAAAACTGACTCTTAGATATCAGTTCCTGCTAAAGTTCTGTTACAGTAATGGCCAGCTGCCAGGATTCTGGAGCCCATTCTCCCAAAAACATTTTCCCATGGATTCATCCTCACTTCTAGCTCTTGTTTCTTTGGATGCCTGAAAAACAAGTTCACTTATTGAGAAGGTCAATTTACCTCCCTTTTGTTTAAACATCCACCATCAGCTTAGGCCTTAGCTTTTATAATTGAAATACTTGTTAATGTGTTCTTCCCCTTAGGACTGCAGAAACAGTTGCAGGGTTTTTTGTCCAATAAGAAAGAATGCAATGGTGAATGGATAAGAAATATTGGTAACAATATGAATGACATTACCTGGTGGATAAAAAAATCAACACCATTTTGTAATTTTTTAATTGACATATCAAGTTTCATGTTGAGACTAATACGAATTGTTTTGTTTTTATGACTCAAGTACATAAAAAGATGAAAAACGGGAGGAACAATACAGTATTTTTTAAAATATTTATTTATTATTATGTATACAATATTCTGTCTGTGTGTATGTCTGCAGGCCAGAAGAGGGCACCAGACCTCATTAGAGATGGTTGTGAGCCACCATGTGGTTGCTGGGAACTGAACTCAGGACCTTCGGAAGAGCAGGCAATGCTCTTGACCACTGAGACATCTCTCCAGCCCCAACAATACAGTATTGAGCTGATTTAAGAAATAAGAAGAGGCTGGAGAGATGGTTCAGAAGTTGAGACCACCTGGGTTCAATCCCAGAATCCACATTAAGACTCATAATCATCTTTAATTCTCATTTCAAGGGATCTGATTCCTTCTGGATTCTGCAGGCACCAGGCACACACATGCTACAAAATACTCATATACATACAAGTTTTCAAATTTTTTTTATATAAAAGAAAAAAGTAGAACCATATTTTCTAGTAATCTTATGAGTTTTTAATCTGACAATTAGGGCCAAAATAGAAATGTACTAATGGGGGGAAGATCAAGTCCATTCACTTTAGTGTTGGAGAAGAGTTTTAGCAGCTTAGTTACTTAGAGGCAGTGGAAATATTTTTAAATTCAATTGTGTTTTACAAATAATAATAATAATAATTATCCCTAACTACATGGTTGCCCATTAATTAGCATTAAGAGCTTTCTAATAAAATCATATTAAAGGATTTATTTGGCATAAATAAAGAAGTTTGACACTCTCCTATGATGATAAACAAAGAGTTCTATTTTAAAAGCCTCTAAGACTCCCTTCTCATCTTCTTTCATCTTAAATAAAAACAAAAGACTAAGGAGTGTGTGAAACTGATAATAGTTCTAAGCAGGAACAAAATGAAATATCTTAAAAGATGTTTTGTCTATAATCTTCCTACTATACATAGCAGAAAACAGGGCAAGTTAATTTTCAAATGTCACCACAGAGAAAGCAGGGTAGAAAATGCCTGACTTGCCATCAGTCAGTGCAGAAAATGTATTTCAACCCAACTTTCCCCCCTAATTTAGCAGCATCACTGCTATTAAAGAAAAGCAAAGTAAAAGTGTGAAAAATAACCCAACAACTGCACTTGTCTTTCAGAAATAGGAAAGAAGTTTCCAGAAAGACAGTAACTAATGAAGATTGTTGACACATTTTAAGTCCCATCTCATCTTTATACCTACACTATTTTGCTTTACTTAAAACCACCGAACACTCATGTTAGAAAAGCTTCCAGTTCCTGCTAACTTTGAACTCTTCTTTGTTTTATCTTTATCTTAGAACTACTCTTCTCTGCTTAAGCAGTGACTCTTTCAGACTGCTATACCCTCATCGCTCCCCACCACACAAGAAAAGATTAAAAGAAAACAATCAATGTCTAATTCATGCACACTCCATTACTACCAGCCAGTACTTGTTTGGACACCTCTAAGAACAGAACCTCTAAGTCGTAAGTTGGTTCTTACAATTTTGTATTTGATAAACCTGGGTATCTTTACATACGGAAGTTTTGCGGTATTACTTCCGATCACAACAAAGTTGTGCTATTTTTATTCCCCCAATAATTCTGTGTGAGAGGAGTGGCACCTCTGATGACACAGCACACACGTAGAGGTTAGAAGGCAACTTGTGGAGTTAATGCTCTCCTTTCGCAATGTGGATCCTGGGAGTTGAACTCAGATCACTAGACTTAGAGGTGGGTGCTTTTATTCATTAACTCATCCCATTAACCCCTCACTTGTTCTACTTTTAGAGGAGCCTAAATTCGTATCTGTCGGCTCCACCATGGTGCTCACAGTTGAACCCTGAGGGTAGACTTTGAAATACAAAGTGTCACATTCATAATCATATAACGATCCCTGTAAGATCAAATAAATTTCCAGAGTAAATGTTTTGAAATTAAAAGCAAGATTTGACTAATTTCTCCTATACTGTCCATTATTAGACTGCTTTAAGGCAAATTGGGCAAGTTATTTGTCTGAGAAAAATGCCAAATGAGTCTCTAAATTTGACATGCAGCAATATTATCATTAAGTAACCTGTTGGATACAGGGTATACACTAAAATGGCAGATGGCCTCCTTGGGGTTTCAAAATATTTCTTCGTAATTTGATTATTATTTTTTTCTTTTTCTTTTTGTTTTTTTTATTGAGAAAAGGAAAAAAAAGAAGTTTCCCCCTCCTCCCACCCTTCTCCCCTTCCCCCCACTCCTTTCCCCCTCCCTCTCCAGACCAAACAGCAGTCAGGATTCCCTGCCCTGTGGAAAGTCCAAGGTCCTCCCACCTCCGTCCATGTCTAGGAAGGTGAACATCCAAACTGGCTAGGCTCCCACAAAGCCAGAA
>NW_004949115.1:4853417-4858853 GCF_000317375.1 Microtus ochrogaster
TGAGAAAGTTCTGATTAAGCTGGTGGGAAAGAACATATCAACTACTAAGACACAGTCTGGTGATTGACAGCTGAGGGCACATCCAGACAGAAAAATAAAACTACTTGCTCAAGGACAAAGTAGTCTTGTAGTTAGATACTTACTGCCTGCCTGTGCTGTGCTGTGCTTTGTTCTGCTTTTGTGTCTAAGCAGGCTCTGAAATAAACTCGGGGCTGATTGGTATTTACCAACACACCTCCTGGATCTATCCTGTGTTTTCTGTCTCCTTTTTTTTATTCTGTCATTTCCTCAACGTTGTGCCCCCTTCCAGGTACCGCAGCTGACTTTGTTGGAGCAGGCTCCAACAGGAAGATAGATCAAGTTAAGGTCCTAGAACAGGATGGTACAATTTTAGATGTGATTGTGGAAGGAAGCTGGTAATACTACATGTAGTCAAAATAAAGACTTACTGGGGACTATAGCTCAGTTGTTAGAGTGCTTTCCCATCATGCATTTAGTCCCCAACACACCATAAAGATCAGGCATAGTAGTGCATAGGCCTAGCAGTGGTGAAGTAGATCAACTATATTCTCAGTTTTAGGGGTGGGAGTGAGAATGTAAAGGAAGATTTAAAGGTTTTAGACAGCCAATATTTCTTTAAGAAACAGTATTTATTCAACATTTTTATATCAGGCAAGATATAAGAAAAGTCATACAAAGCAACTAGAATCTAGGTTCTGTCTCTCAGAGGCTCAGAGTTAAGTGGGGTATATAACTTGACCATGCTGGTCCATATGTGCTGATCAGTTTTGCTAAAAACAGAGCAGAACTCCCAGGAATCCATAAGGACAATCCCAGCTAAAACTCCTAGCTATAGTGAACAGGATACCCAAACTGTCCATCTCCTGCAATCAGACTGGTGATTACCCTAATTGTCATCACAGAGTCTTCATCCAGTAACTGATAGAAGCAGAGATCCACAGCCAAGTAATGGGCTGCGATCCTGGAGTCCAGTTGAAGAGAGGGAGGAAGGATTGAGCAAGGGGCATCAAGGTCATCAAAAGGGAACCCACAGAAACAACTAACCTGGGCTCATAGGAGCTCACAGAAGCTGGACTGACAATTAGGGAGCCTGTATGGGACCAACCTAGGCATATATGTGACAGCTGTGTAGCTTCATCTATTTGTGGGACTTCTGGAAGTGGGATCAGAGCCTGTCTGTCCTAACACTTGACCAAGCTGTTGGGAATCTATTCCCATACTGTGTTGCCTTGCTCAGCCTTTATACAAAGGGAGGAGCTTGTAGTGGGTAATTTCCCTGCCCATGACCTTGGGCTATCTGGCCCAATAGAGGGATAGCTTCTTGTTTGCTGACATAACTCTTTTTTTTTAAAAAAAAAAAAAGAGGGGGGCAGGCACTCACTCTCTTGTGTGGTGGCCAGAGATTGAATTGCTGCTTCCCTTCACCCCAGGGCAGAATGGGAGACTGCAGCAGCCCCCTAACTTGTTGTTATTTGTGAGAATTTCCTAATAAATCTTAGATATCCTTTTATTTGGACTCTTGTTTCACATACTTTTACCTACAGGAGCTTAGTACTACCTCAACTTGATATGCCTCGCTTTGTTGACACTCATGGGAGGCCTGCCCCTTTCTGAACAGAAACAAAGGAGGAGTGGATGGGAGAAGCAGAGGGGAGGTATGGGGAAGAGAATGGGAGGAAAAGAGGGAGGGGTAACTGCAGTAAGGATATAACATAAATGAAAAGATGAATGAGGGGGTAAGTGTGCTTGCTGAACAAGCCTGGGGACCTGAGTTCAGATCCTCAGAACTTCTGTAAAAAGCTACATATGGCCACATAGATCTGTAACCCAAGCACTACCAGGGGTATCACCATAAACATCTGTCCTCTGAGTCAAGCAACTGCCATCTTTGGGAGTTCAGCTGAATCAACCCCACTCGCTTGCAAAAGATCTCGCAATGGGCTTGCTGACAGTTTATAAACCCCATAGGGAGGTGGTGAGGAGCACTTGGTGATGATAGGTCCTATATTAGAATTAGAACTGTCTATAGTGTAGAGGAAGCCCATACTCCTCTAGAGTAAGAATTTTCAAATGGAACCAGTGAGGGTATGTTGCACACAGTCCTGTAAGCAACCCCTCACCACATCTCTGCAGGGAAATGCAACAAACTCATCTATTCCTCACAACGAACTTTGGCAAAATCATACCTCAGTTTGTTGGTGGAATCTTGGGAGGAGGGGTAGGAATATCTTCGCTTACTACATTAATAGCTTAAAAGCTTAATTATTTAGTCTCCCCTGGAAAGGACTTTTAGGAAAAAGGTGAGAAAACAGGAGAAAGGCGAGGGCTTGCTCGCTACCAGCTTAGCTCTCATGCCAGAAGGACACCTAAAGTTCCACTATGGTGTTTGTACTCTCACAAGGGCATGTGCACCTGTGTACACATGTATATACACACCACAAACACATTCACACATGCAAACACACACCTACACAACTTGACAGTGCTAGTTTAACAAAATTACAAAGTAGCGAATCGTTTTATTTAGTTACTATCATTCACCTACTCTCTGATCATTTCTCCATCTAGTGTCTCATATTTCTCATTTTAAAGTATATATAGCACTTTAATGCACATATCATATAGGCATATATTTATAAATACACACAGACATCTCTGTATGTGTGTATTTCAGTTTGTAGCAGGTATGAAGAAGTATCAATGTTTAATCGTCTTAGCATCCTTTTCTCTTGAGCGGCAGAAATGGCATCTGAAAGCATCTCACAAATATTGGACATTTTCTGAGCTCTCTACAAAAGCAAATTCACTTGCCCACTAAACTGTTACCTCTATGGCACAGAGCTGTGTGATGTAGCCCTCTCACACTAGATAGATCAAATTCAAATACAGACTTTGAAAGGTCTCAAAAGAATCATTCAACTGGAGGGAGATTCTGCCTTTGAGGAGAACAGTAGGGAAAATGTTCACTGTCTCTCATGTGCTGGTTAGAGGCAACTGCCTATGACCCATGGGATGAGCATTGATAAATAGGAGCCAAAAGCTAAGGACCTTGTTCTGCGCATGAGAAGACCCTTCTTATTTCCCCCATATTCTGGGGGCATAACTTAAACTTTTCATTTCCTTTGTGTTTTGGCTAAGCTCCTCATCAAGATGGAGTGAGAGGATATGTCAGAAAGAATCCTTTAGAAACAAGGCACTTAGACCCCAGAGGAACTCTGAACCACAGGCTGCAACTGAACACAGCAGACCAAGAGGTGAGTGATCAACCAACCAGCTGGGTACCCAACACTCTAGGCCCTTAGTACGGGGGCAAAACCCTGGGCCCCTCCCCCACCTGCCCCAGCTTTACTAGCCAGCCAACAGGGAAGCTTCCTGCAGGTAGGCTCCTCCAACACGCCCCCGCACCGACTGAACCCTGAAAACTACAAGGCCCACTCCACCCCCAAACCCACTCATCTCCTGCAACCTTAGAGGAATTCTGAACCACAGGCTGCAACTGCACAGAGGACCAAAAGGATGCAACTGCACACAGCAGACCAAGAGAGGGGCCAAGAGAGACCTCAGTGGCTTCCTGAGACACAGACAGCAACTGCAAGGATTGGGCCAAGAGGCAAAGACACTGCCGGCACCAATTGGAGGAAGAGATGGGTAGGCACCAATGCAAGAATTCATTCAACAACCTAAAAAACAATATGGTAACACCAAAACCCAGTGGTCATACATCAGAAAGACCATCATTCTAACCCAGAAGAAACAGAAGGAAACGATCTTAAATATAACTTTATGAAGATGATAGAGATCTTTAAAGAGGAAATGAAATATTCCTTTAAAGAAATGGAGGAAAAGACAAAAAAATTGGAAGAAATCAATAAATCTCTTAAAGAAACTCCAGAAACAAGGCACTTAAAACTTAAAAATCATCTTCATAAAGTAAAGATCAAAATTTGGTTCTTGAAGTTTTCTGATAGCAGAATGATAAGTTAATTATCTAGAAATGGTCACAGTTTTCAAATTTCTTCACCCTCATGACTATTCAATTCTTTATACTTACAAGAGTTTTCATAACCTTGGTCTATGCATATTTAAATTTATAATATTTAAATTTAAAATTAATAAACACTATTAAGTAAAATTAAATAAAAATTAAAATATAAATTTTTCATACAGAATTATGAGCTTCTGCATTTAATTGCATAAGGATTTTTGTTTGGTTGGTTTTAGATTTTTCACACTATGTAGCCTTGGCTGTCTTGACACTCTTTTTAGACCAGGGTGGCTTGGAATTTAGAGATTCCCTTTCCTTCCTCCCAAGTGTTGGGATTAAAGATGTATATCCTTACTCTTGGCTAATTACATACTCTTTAAAAATGTTCCTCGAGGAAGATAAAAACTGACCTAAAATTTGTGAGGATACAGATGGCATAGCTAGGCTAAAGTATTATTTTCCTTGGCTCCACAGCTGTTTGGATGGCACCATAGTCCACAGTATCATAGAACTATCATCTATGGTCCTGACAGAAGAATAGACATTACAATTTGAAATGTTGGTTATATTGGAGGCTGGACCTTGTTTTAAAATGGCATGTAAAACAACACTATAACTTGAGAATAGCTAAAGATAATTCTGTAATGATCATGTAAATATTTTGAAAATAACAAGGCTATCTCCCAAGTTAAGGATGGCAATCAGATTAGAACCAAGAGGCATCACAACAATTTGGTTTTAAAGTTAGCCTTTTTGTGTTACAACCTTGCGGGAGGCTGTGGAGGATCACTGCTTACTGGCCTGCTCTCCATGGATTTCTCAGCCTGCTTTCTTATACTATCTAGGACCACCTGGCCAGGGATGGCACTTTCCACAGTGAGCTGGGTCCTCCTATGTCGATCACTAACCAAGAAAACACCCTGTAGACTTGTCCACAGACCAAGCTTATGGAGAGAAGATATTTTCTCAATTAATATTTCCTATTCCCAGATATGTCTACGTTTGTGTCGAGTTGATAAAAAGCAACCGATATATCTCGTCACTTTTATATAATGCAAAGTCCCCATGCTCATATATAGAATTCACATTATATGAGAGGACTGCTGCCATTTCTTTCCATTCTGTTCTTGTCACTGCTCGAGTCAACCAGCAGAGATAGTCCCAAAACACTAACCAATATTGGGGTATCTCTGCCTTTGATAATTGTTTCTCACCAGAGGTTAGGCTCCTAACCCAAGAGCAACAACTAGAGCTCACACCCACTGAGAGCTTGTGTGCCAGAAATTGTGCTAAAATACAACAATGCTTAACATTTCTTGCTTGCTTATTGCCTGACAGGCACTGTACTGCTTTACCTGGATTATATTCTTGTTCTCCTGAGCCCATGACACTAAATTATAACCTTACTAATCCTCATTTTTTTTTTTTTT